>NW_024070213.1:42554571-42617717 GCF_014754425.2 Oryx dammah | reverse complement strand
GGGGGGGGTGGGGTGCCTCTTACTCTACAGAGCAGGAGAAGAAACCCAGGGTCAGTTAGTCAGTCAAGTCAGTTCAGTCGCTCAGTCGTGTCCGACTCTTTACGACAAACATAAATCGCAGCATGCCAGGCCCCCCTGTCCATGACCAACTCCTCGAGTTTACCTAAACTCATGTCCATCGAGTCAGTGATGCCATCCAGCCATCTCATCCTCTGTCGACCCCTTCTCCTCCTGCCCCCAATCCCTCCCAGCATCAGAGTCTTTTCCAATGAGTCAGCTCTTCGCATGAGGTGGCCAAAGTATTGGAGTTTCAGCTTCAGCATCAGTCCTTCCAAAGAAATCCCAGGGTTGATCTCCTTTAGGATGGACTGGTTGGATCTCCTTGCAGTCCAAGGGACTTTTAACACCACCGTTCAAAAGCATCAATTCATCGGCACTCAGCTTTCTTCACAGTCCAACTCTCACATCCATACATGACCACTGGAAAAACCATAGCCCTGACTAGATGGACCTTAGTTGGCAAAGTAATGTCTCTGCTTTTGAATATGCTGTCTAGGTTGGTCATAACTTTCCTTCCAAGGAGTAGGCCTCTTAATTTCATGGCTGCAATCACCATCTACAGTGATTTTGGAGCCCCTAAAAACAAAGTCTGACACTGTTTCCACTGTTTCCCCATCTAGTTCCCATGAAGTGATAGGACTGGATGCCATGATCTTCATTTTCTGAATGTTGAGCTTTAAGCCAACTTTTTCACTCTCCTCTTTCACTTTCATCAAGAGGCTCTTTAGTTCTTCTTTGCTTTCTGCCATAAGGGTGGTGTCATCTGCATATCTGAGGTTATTGATATTTCTCCCGGCAATCTTGATTGCAGGTTGTGCTCTTCCAGCCCAGCGTTTCTCATGATGTACTCTGCGTAGAAGTTGAATAAGCAGGGTGACAATATACAGCCTTGATGTACTCCTTTTCCTATTTGAAACCAGTCTGTTGTTCCATGTCCAGTTCTAACTGTTGCTTCCTGACCTGCATACAGGTTTCCCAAGAGGCAGGTCAGGTGGTCTGGTATTCCCATTTCTTTCAGAATTTTCCATGGTTTATTGTGATCCACACAGTCAAACACTTTGGTGTAGTCAATAAAGCAGAAATAGATGTTTTTCTGGAACTCTCTTGCTTTCTCCATGATCCAGCAGATGTTGGCAATTTGATCTCTGGTTCCTCTGCCTTTTCTAAATCCAGCTTGAACATCAGGGAGTTCACGGTTCACATATTGCTGAAGCCTGGCTTGGAGAATTTTGAGCATTACTTTACTAGCGTGTGAGATGAGTGCAATTGTGCGATAGTTTGAGCATTCTTTGGCATTGCCTTTCTTTGGGACTGGAATGAAAACTGACCTTTTCCAGTCCTGTGGCCACTGCTGAGTTTTCCAAATTTGCTGGCATATTGAGTGCAGCACTTTCACAGCATCATCTTTCAGGATTTGAAATAGCTCCACTGGAATTCCATCACCTCCACTAGCTTTGTTCATAGTGATGCTTCCTAAGGCCCACTTGACTTCAAATTCCATGATGTGTGGCTCTAGGTGAGTGATCACACCATCATGATTATCTGGGTTGTGAAGATCTTTTTTGTACAGTTCTTCTGTGTATTCTTGCCACCTCTTCTTAACATCTTCTGCTTCTGTTAGGTCCATACCATTTCTGTCCTTTATGGAGCCCATCTTTGCATGAAATGTTCCTTTGGTATCTCTAATTTTCTTGAAGAGATCTCTAGTCTTTCCCATTCTGTTGTTTTCCTCTATTTCTTTGCATTGATCACGGAGGAAGGCTTTCTTATCTCTCCTTGCTATTCTCTGGAACTCTGCATTCAGATGCTTATGTCTTTCCTTTTCTTCTTTGCTTTTTGCTTCTCTTCTTTTCACAGCTATATGTAAGGCCTCCTCAGACAGCCATTTTGCTTTTTTTGCATTTCTTTTCCATGGGGATGGTCTTGATCCCTGTCTCCTGTACAATGTCACAAACCTCCGTCCATAGTTCATCAGGCACTCTATCAGATCTAGTCCCTTAAATCTATTTCTCACTTCTGCTGTATAATTATAAAGGATTTGATTTAGGTCATACCTGAATGGTCTAGTGCTTTTCCCTACTTTCTTCAATTTAAGTCTGAATTTGGCAATAAGGTGTTCATGATCTGAGCCAGTCAGCTCCTGGTCTTGCTTTTGCTGACTGTATAGAGCTTCTCCATCTTTAGCTGCAAAGAATATAATCAATCTGATTTCGGTGTTGATCATCTGGTGATGTCCACATGTAGAGTCTTCTCTTGTGTTGTTGGAAGAGGGTATTTGCTATGACCTGTGTGTTCTCTTGGCAAAATTCTATTAGCCTTTGCCCTGCTTCATTCCATACTCCAAGGCCAAATTTGCCTGTTACTCCAGGTGTTTCTTGACTTCCTACTTTTGCATTCCAGTCCCCTATAATGAAAAGGACATCTTTTTTGGGTGTTAGTTCTAAAAGGCCTTGTAGGTCTTCATAGAACTGTTCAACTTCAGCTTCTTCAGCATTACTGGTTGGGACATAGACTTGGATTACCGTGATATTGAATGGTTTGCCTTGGAAACAAACAGAGATCATTCTGTCATTTTTGAGACTGCATCCAAGTACTGCATTTTGGACTCTTTTGTTGACCATGATGGCTACTCCATTTCTTCTGAGGGATTCCTGCCCGCAGTAGTAGATATAATGGTCATCTGAGTTAAATGCACCCATTCCAGTCCATTTCAGTTCACTGATTCCTAGAATGTTGACGTTCACTCTTGCCATCTCCTGTTTGACCACTTCCAATTTGCCTTGATTCATGGACCTGACATTCCAGGTTCCTATGCAATATTGCTTTTTACAGCATCGGACCTTGCTTCTATCACCAGTCACATCCACAGCTGGGTAATGTTTTTGCTTTGGCTCCATCTCTTCATTCTTTCTGGAGTCATTTCTCCACTGATCTCCAGTAGCATATTGGGCACCTATCGACCTGGGAAGTTCCTCTTTCAGTATCCTATCATTTTGCCTTTTCATACTGTTCATGTGGTTCACAAGGCAAGAATACTGATGTGGTTTGCCATTCCCTTCTCCAGTGGACCACATTCTGTCAGACCTCTCCACCATGACCCGTTTGTCTTGGGTGGCCCCACATGGCATGGCTTAGTTTCATTGAGTTAGACAAGGCTGTGGTCCATGTGATCAGATTGGCTAGTTTTCTGTGATTATGGTTTCAGACTGTCTGCCCTCTGATGCCCTCTCACAACACCTACTGTCTTACTTGGTTTTCTCTTACCTTGGACGTGGGGTATCTCTTCACAGCTGCTCCAGCAAAGCACAGCCGCTGCTCCTTGCCTTGGAGGAGATCGCCCCTCTTGACCTTGAATGTGGAGTAGCTCCTCTCAGCCCTCCCCATGCAGCCGCCACTCCTGGACATGGGGTTGCTCCTCTCAGCCATTGTTCCTGACCTTGGATGTGGGGTAGCTCCTCTCAGCTGCTCCTGTGCCATCGTAGCCTGGTGCTCTCGGTCACTGCCCTAGGCTCAGGTAAGGCCAAAGGTTGAGCTTCCCGCCCCAGCCAGGAACCTGTTGACTTCTACATGCTTTGGCGAGAGTGAGCAACCTCAGTGTGGTTGAGAAAACCAGGTTTAACTCTTACATGGCCTCTCATTTGTTACTGTACTTTGGGGAGCAGTAACCTCCTTTCTTGACCTCATTTTCCAACTCCCCTGCAGTAAATGTAGCCTGATGAAATGAACCTGCAGCGTGGCACAAGCTCTGGAGCCTGCATTTAAACTCCTCTCAGTGCCTCAGTCTCCTTATCTGTAAAATGGGGAGAATAGAACCTATCAAATAGGGTTGATTTGATGATGAATATTTCAGTGTGCTTGTTGTTTGCCAGGCCACACTGAGTGCTTTCCATAGATTAATCCCTTCAATCCTCAGGACAGACCTGGGAAGTAGCCACAATTATTACTCCCGTTTTATGGATGAGAACACTGAGGCTCCAGTTAAGTACTTTGCCCAAGGGCACCCAGCTGGGAAGTGGGAACTCTGGAATTTGAACTCAGACAGAGTCTGGTGCACAGATAGTTCCCATATACCCTCTGTCTCTGTACAGGTGTAGCCACCCTCATGATCACCATCCCCCACCATCAGCTTGCAGTGTGCTAAATCACTTCACTCATGTTCAACTCTTTGTGTCTCCATGGACTGTAGACCGCCAGGCTCCTCTGTCCATGGGATTCTCCAGGCAAGAATACTAGAGTGGGTTGCCATTTCCACCTCCAGGGGATCTTCCTGACCCAGGGATCGAACCCACGTTTCTTATGTCTGTCTTCTGCATTGGTAGGTGGGTTCTTTACCGCAAGAGCCACCTGGGAAGCCTGCCATCAGCTTGCTTATAAACAAACAGGAAGGCTTCCTGGAGGAGACAGGGCAGAAGCTGGGCCTGGAATGGCGAGGAGAAGATTCTTGCACCACAGGCAGGAGAACACCTTTGTGCAATAAGGAACTGAGTGTACCCAAATGTGCCTGGATGAGTGGCAGAGAGAGGGCCTGGAAAAGCCCTGCAGAGTAAAGTTACCACATGTTCCAGTTACCTATTGGTGCATGTCAGTCCACCCCAAAAGATAGCCTACAACAAAGGACAGCCACCATTTTTGTAGCTTATGAATCTGCACTCGGGCTTCTCATCTTTGCTCATGTGACATCAGTGGGGATCAAAAAGCAGCTAGAGGCTGGACAGCTGGGGCTCCTCAGGCACCTTGCTCTATCTCTCAGCAGGCTTACCACATGGTCTCTAAGCATCACGGCCTTGGGGCGGCCAGCTTCCAACATGGCATGTCCAAAGAGAGCCCGAGGAATCCATCGCCCTTTATGAGCTGGCCTTGGAAGTCAGCCAGTGTCAATGCTGTCACACTCTGTTGGTCAAAACAGTCACTGGCTCGCCCAGACTGAGGATGCCGGGGCAGGGCGGGACCTAGACAGTACCTTTTGATGGAGGAGTGGCAGATTTCTAGCAGAGCCTGTGTGGGGTGACAATAACCATGCTGGACATTTTAAAAATGTATTGTCACAGGAGGTGACTGGGGCTGGAGCAAGGTGTCAGCCGTGGAGCCTGCTCTGCCTGTGCATGGCAGACTCAGTTTCCAAGTCCTGGGTCAAGTGACTGTATGCCTCAAAACGTTTTTCAAAGCTTTTAAAAAATGTTTAGCTAGGTATGAAACATGATAAGGTGCACAGATCTTAAGTGGGCACTTAAAAGACTTTGACCTATGTCTCCACTTGAGGGATCATCACCCAGATCAAGACACTGACCATTTCCGTTGCCCAATCAAGAGGCGACTACTTGTGCTTGCTTCAGCAGCACCTATACTAAAAAACTGGAATAATATAAAGAAGATTAATGTGTCCCTTCTGCAAGGATGACAGGCAAATTTGTGAAGTATTCCATACTTTTGGAAAAGAGAAGAATAGAGTATATTACTATATATATAGCTTCCCAGGTGGTGCTAGTGATAAAGAACCCACCTGCCAATTCAGGAGACATAACAGACGTAGGTTTGATCCCTGGGTCGGGAAGATCCCCTGGAGAAGGAAACAGCAACGCACTCTAGTATTCTTGCCTGGAGAATCGCATGGAGAGAGGAGCTTGGTGGGCTGCAGAGTCAGACAAGACTTAATGAGTAAACAATAACAGCAACGTACATATATGAAGTCTAGAAAACTGATACTGATTAATCTATTTGCAGCATAGGAATAGAGATTCAGATATATAGAGAACAGACTTGTGGGCACAGCTGGAGAAGGAGAAGGTGGGATGAACTGAGAGAGTAGCACTGAAACCTGTACATTGCCATAGGTAAAATAGATAACCATACGTAAAATAGATAACCAGTTGCAATTTGCTAAATGACACAGGGAGCTTAACCCAATGCTCTACAGGGGTGGGATGGGGTGGGAGGATGGTTTGAGAGGAAGGGACATACGTATACCTATGGCTGATTCATGTTGTTGTATGGCAGAAAACAGCACAACGTTGTAAAGCAATTATCCTCCAATTAAAAATTAAAAAATAACACAAAAAGAGGCAACTACCCTTCTGTCCTCTGTCGCCACAGATTAGTTTCATCTATCTTTGTTCTTCATAGAAATGGAATTGTCCAACTTGTGCTCCTTTGTCTCTGGGTCTTTCATTCACCACATTCACCACGTGGAAGTGAGGTTCTTCCACATAGGTACATATATGTGTAGTTCAGTTCAGTTCATTTCAGTTGCTCAGGCGTGTCCGACTCTTTGCGACCCCATGGACTGCAGCACACCAGGCTTCCCTGTTCATCACCAACTCCTGGAGTTTGCTCAAACTCATGTCCATCGAGTCAGTGATGCCATCCAACCATCTCATCCTCTGTTATCCCCTTTTTCTCCTGCCTTCAATCTTTTCCAGCATCAGGGTCATTTCCAATGAGCCAGTTCTTTGCATCAGGTGGCCAAAGTATTGGAGCTTCAACTTCAGCATCAGTCCTTCCAATGAATATTCAGGACTGATTTCCTTTAGGATTGATTGGCTTGATCTCCTTGTGGCCCAAAGGACTCTCAAGAGTCTTCTCCAACACCACAGTTGGAGTAGTTGTAGTAGGTACCTATAGTTGTAGTAGGTGATAGATACAACACCATATTTGTAGTAGGTACTTAAATTTGTAGACTGTCTTGTATTTGTAGATTATCCGTTCTCATCACTGAATAGCGTTCTGTTTTGTAAATATACTGTGTAATGGGCCAAAGCCTTTGACTGTGTGGATCACAATAAACTGTGGAAAATTCTGAAACAGATGGAAATACCAGACCACCTGACCTGCCTCTTGAGAAATCTGTATGCAGGTCAGGAAGCAACAGTTAGAACTGGACATGGAACAACAGACTGGTTCCAAATAGGAAAAGGAGTACGTCAAGGCTTTATATTGTCACCCTGCTTATTCAACTTCTATGCAGAGTACATCATGAGAAATGCTGGGCTGGAAGAAGCAGAAGCTGGAATCAAGATTGCCTGGAGAAATATCAATAACCTCAGATATGCAGATGACACCACCCTTATGGCAGAAAGTGAAGAGGAACTCAAAAGCCTCTTGATGAAAGTGAAAGAGGAGAGTGAAAAGGTTGGCTTAAAGCTCAACATTCAGAAAACGAAAATCATGGCATCCGGTCCCATCACTTCATGGGAACTAGATGGGCAAACAGTGGAAACAGTGTCAGACTTTATTTTTTTGGTCTCCAAAATCACTGCAGATGGTGATTGCAGCCATGAAATTAAAAGACGCCTACTTCTTGGAAGAAAAGTTATGACCAACCTAGACAGCATATTCAAAAGCAGAGACATTACTTTGCCAACTAAGGTCCGTCTAGTCAAGGCTATGGTTTTTCCTGTGGTCATGTATGGATGTGAGAGTTGGACTGTGAAGAAGGTTGAGTGCCGAAGAATTGAAGCTTTTGAACTGTGGTGTTGGAGAAGACTCTTGAGAGTCCCTTGGACTGCAAGGAGATCCAACCAGTCCATTCTGAAAGAGATCAGCCCTGGGATTTCTTTGGAAGGAATGATGCTAAAGCTGAAACTCCAGTACTTTGGCCACCTCATGTGAAGAGTTGACTCATTGGAAAAGACTCTGATGCTGGGAGGGATTGGGGGCAGGAGGAGAAGGGGACGACAGAGGATGAGATGGCTGGATGGGATCACTGACTCGATGGACGTGAGTCTGAGTGAACTCCAGGAGTTGGTGATGGACAGGGAGGCCTGGTGTGCTGCGATTCATGGGGTCGCAAAGAGTCAGACACGACTGAGTGACTGAACTGAACTGAATGGGCAGCTGGGTAGTTCCTGTTTGGGAGCTATTACAGATACTGCTGCTATGAATATTCATATGCCCTTCTAATACACATGTTTATGCACCTCTGTTGGATTCGCAGCCAAGAGTCACCTGGCTTGGTCATGGGGTTGGCATATGTACAATCTCAGTAGATCTGCCAAGCAGTCCTGCCACGTGCTTGACCATTTTCCACTCCAACTGGTGATTTGTGAGAGGCCCACATGCTTCCCAGCACTTGATGCAGGCAATCTCATTTTACTCAGTCTATTGGAGGTGAAGTGGAAGCCAGTTTTCTGAATGAAATCTCAGTACAGGTCATCGTTTCTAAGACAGATCAAAGGTGAGACGTAATGAAAGCCAATACTATGTACAAGGGGGAGTCTACTGGAATATCTTGCTATTGTTTTAGTTGGTTTTGCTTTATTTTATATTTTAGAGGTAATTACGTATTGTTGAATTTAAACTTAAAGCATATATGTGCCCTTGAAAAAAAACTACGAAGCCCTTCCTGCTAGACTGCAAGCAGCAAAGAGGCAACGCTAAATAAAGGAACTTGGGATTTGCCTGGTGGTCCAGGGGTTAAGACTTCATGCTCTAAATGCCAGGGACCAGGGTTCATCCCTGGTGGGGGAACTGAGATCCCACATGCTGCACAGTGCAGCCAAAGAAATAAATTTTTAAAAATAAATAAAGGAACTCATAAATGGAGTACTGAGGTGAGCATGGAATCCACTTTGGTAGTGGATGATAATTAACCAAGTGAAGAGGAATTCCCTGGTGGTCCAGTGGCTAAGACTCTGTGCTCCCAATGCAGGGGGCCAAGGGTTTGATCCCTGCTTAGAGAACTAGATCCCACATATTGCAGAGTTTGTATGCCAAAACTAAAGATCCCACATGCTGCAATGAAGACCCAGGACAGCCAAATAACTAATTAAAAAAAAAGAAAAAGAGTATGTGGTTTAAAAAAATGCAAGCAAAACTAGGAGGAAGAGATGTCTATAATCATGGTAGGAGACTTTAACACACATCTTTCAACAATTTGTGTGAATTTAGCAAAACTAGAAATTGGGTCAAAATCAACTATATTTCTCTCCACTGACCACAAAAATAAAACTGAAACTGCTGCTAAGTCCTGTCCGACTCTGTGCAACCCCATAGATGGCAGCCCACCAGTTTCCCCCATCCCTGGGATTCTCCAGGCAAGAACACTGGAGTGGGTTGCCATTTCCTTCAATTCATGAAAGTGAAAAGTGAAAGTGAAGTCACTCAGTCATGTCCGACTCTTAGTGACCCCATGGACTGCAGCCCACCAGGCTCCTCCATCCATGGGATTTTCCAGGCAAGAGTACTGGAGTAGGGTGCCATTGCCTTCTCCAAAACTGAAGCTACTGAAGTCCTAAAAGATAATATAAGAGAAAATTTAGATGACCTTGAGTTCAGTGATGACTTTTTTGATAAGAAATCATTGATAAGCTGGACTTCATTAAAATTGAAAACTTGTAAAAGACACTGTTAAGAGAATGAGAAAACAAGCTAAGGGCTAGGAGAAAATATGCTAAAAGACATATTTGATTAAGGACTGTTACCCAAAATATACAAAACTCTTAAAATACAAAGAATAAGAAGATGAACAACATAACTGAAAAAAAAAGGTAGCAAAATATCTGAACAGACACCTCCAGGAAAGAGGTACAGATGGCAAACAAGCATATGAAAAGGCACTCAACATCACGTGTTAGTAGGGGTTTGCAAATTGAAACAACAATGAAACACTGCTGTGCACCTACTAAAATGGCCAAAATCCAAAACACTGAAAACCCCAAGTGCTGGTGAGCAGCAAGAACTTACTCTCTTGGCTGATGGGAATGCAAAAGCGCACAGTCACTTTGGGAGATGGTTTTTTTTTTATAAGACAGTTGCTTATAAATTAAACATACTCTTATACCATATGATTCAGCAATCCTTTACTTCTTAATATTTACCCAAAAGTGCTGAGAACTTAAGTGCACACAAATATTTGCACCTGGATATTTACGGCAGCTTTATTCATAGCTGGCAAAATTTAGAAGCAACCAAGAAGTCCTTCAGTAGGTGAACAGTTAGATAATTGTGGTGCATCCAGACAAGGGAATATTATTCAGTGCCAAAAAGAAACGAGCTCTCAAGCCATGAAAAGACATGGAGGAAAGTTAAATGCATATTACTAAGTGAAAGAAACCAATCTGGAAAGGCTACATACTGTGGGATTCCAACTTTATGACATTCTAGAAAAGGCAAGACTATGGCGATAGCAAAATGGTTAGTGGTTGGGGGAAGGAAGGATGGTAAATGGAGCACAGAGGATTTCTAGGGCAGTGAGATTATTCTGTGTGGCACTATAATGATGGATAGATGTCACTATGCATTTGTCAAAACCCGTAGAATGTACAACACCGAGAGTGAACCCTTATGTAAACTACAGACTTTGGGTGATGATGTATCATAGTTTCATTGATTAAAACAATGAGATGTTGATAGTGGGGGAAGCTATGCATGCGAAGGCAAGGAATAGATGAGAATTCTCAGTACTTTTCTCTCGATTTTTCTGTGAACCTAAAATTGCTGGAAAATAATACAATTCTATTTTTAAAAAATGAAGCCATCTATAAGAGCATCCAAAATATCAATTTCCTAGGAAGAAATCAAACAAAAGGTGTGTAAGACCACTACACTGAAAAAGACAAAATATTATTATGTGTTAGTCATTAGGAAAACGAAATAAAGACCATAGTGAGGTCCCATTTCACACCGAGTAGGATGACTATAATCAAAATGACAAACAGTAACAAGTGTTGGCCAGGATGTGGCGAGATTAGAACCCTGTCACATTGCTAGTAGGATTGTAAAATGGTGCAGCTGCTTTGGAAAACAGTTTAGCAGCTCCTCAAACAGTTAAACATAGAGGTGCCCTATGACTCAGCAATTTCACTCCTAGATATACAATACCCAAGAGAATTGAAAATATATGCCTGCACAAAAACATATACATGATGTTCGCAGCAGCTTTACTCATATTAATAATAGCCCCAAAGTGGAAATAACCCAAATATCCATCAACTGATGGATGGATGAACAAACAACGTATATCTAGACAATGGAATATTCAGTTCAGTCACTCAGTCGTGTTCAACTCTTTGCGACCTCATGGACTGCAGCACGCCAGGCTTCCTTGTCCATCACCAACTCCTGGAGCTTACTCAACTCATGTCCATAGAGTCAGTGATGCCATCCAACCATCTCATCCTCTGTCATCCCCTTCTCCTCCTGCCTTCAATCTTCCCAGGATCAGAGTCTTTACCAGTGAGTCAATTCTTTGCATCAGGTGGCCAATGTATTGGAATTCCGGCTTCAGCGCCAGTCCTCCCAATACATATTCAGGACTGATTTCCTTTGGGATGGACTGGTTGGATCTCCTTCAGTCCAAGGGATTCTCAAGAGTCTTCTCCAACACCACAGTTCAAAAGCATCAATTCTTTGGTGCTCAGCTTTCTTTATAGTCCAACTCTCACATCCATACATGACTCCTGGAAAAACCATAGCCTTGACTAGATGTACCTTTGTTGGAAAAGTAATGTCTCTGCTTTTTAACATGCCATCTAGGTTGGTCATAGCTTTTCTTCCAAGGAGCAAGCATCGTTTAATTTCATGACTGCAGTCACCATCTACAGTGATTTTGGAACCCAAAGAAATAAAGTCTGTCACTTTTTCCATTGTTTTGCCATCTATTTTCCATGAAGTGATGGAATCAGATGCCATGATCTTAGTTTTCTGAATGTTGAGTTTTAAGCCAGTTTTTTCACTCTCCTCTTTCACTTTCATCAAGAGGCTCTTTAGTTCTTCTTCGCTTTGTGCCATAAGTGTGGTGCCATCTGCATATCTGAGGTTATTGATATTTCTCCCAGCAATCTTGATTCCAGCTTGTGCTTCATCCAGCCCAGCGTTCTGTATGATGTACTCTGCGTATAGGTTAAATAAGCAAGATGACAATATACAGCCTTCGTGTACCCCTTTCCCAATTTGGAACCAGTTTGTTGTTCCATGTCTGGTTCTAACTGTTGCTTCTTGATCTGCATACAGAATTCTCAGGAGGCAGGTAAGGTTGTCTGGTATTCCTATCTCTTTAAGAATTTTCCACAGTTTACTGTGATCCACACAGTCAATAAAGCATAGTCAGTAAAGCGTAAATAGATGTTTTTCTGGAACTCTCTTGCTTTTTCCATGATCCAGCAGATGTTGGCAATTTGATCTCTGGTTCCTCTGCCTTCTCTAAATCCAGCTTGAACATCTGGAAGTTCACAGTTCACATACTATTGAAGCCTGGCTTGGAGAATTTTGAGTATTACTTTGCTAGCATGTGAGATGAGTGCAATTGTGCAGTAGTTTGAATATTCTTTGGCATTGCCTGAATAATGGAATATTATTCAGCCATAAAAGAGAGAAAGTGCTGATAAATGCTTCAACATAAATGAACCTAGAAAACATGATGCTAAGTGAAAGAAGCTAAACACAAAAGGTCACATTTTTTATGATTCCACTTCTATATATTTAAAGTCCAGAATAGGCACATCCATAGAGACAAAAAGAAATTCGTGGTTGCCGAGTTGGGGGAAGGGGAGTGTAGAGAATGACTGCCAATGGGGATGGAGTTTCTTTGGGGAGTGATAAAAAATATTCTGGAATTAGGTAGTGGTGATGATTGTACAATTTTGTAAATATACTTAAAAAAAAACCCACTGAATTGTACACATTTTTCATTTGCCATGCCATGTGGCTCATGGGATCCTAGTTCCCCAGCCAGGGACTTGAACCCAAGCCCTCAGCAGTTAAAATGCAGGATCCCAACCACTGGACAAACAGGGAATTCCTTGTACACTTTCTTTTTTTTGGCAGCACTAGGTCTTTGTTACAGTGTGTGGGCTCTTCGTTGTCTGTGGGGTCTTTATTCCCTGACCAGGGATTGAAAGTGCATCCTCTGCATCAGAAGGCAGATTCTTAGCCACACAGGGAATTCCCACCCTGTCTACTTTAAATGAATGAATTGTATGGTATGTGAATTGTATCTCAATTTTTTATTTTTTAATAACATCATTATTTAAATTAAATACGATCTAAATAAACTGAGAGCTATATAGTTTTCATGGACTAGAAGCCTCAATATTATAAACATATCAATTCTTCTCAAATTAATTGCAAGATTCAACACAATCCCAATTCAAAAATCCCAGAGTTTTTCCCCTGAAATTACCAAATTGATTCTAAAACCTATATGGAGATGCAAAGGAAAAGCCATTGACATAAAAAAAAATAAAGAAGAAAACCACAGAATTTACTGTACCAGACATCAAGAACTACTGTAGAAACAAGAACTTAAACAGTGTGGCGTTGGTTCAAGAGCAGACAAACAGACTAACAGTCTAGAAACAACCCACACATACGGCACATATGACAGAGCAGTGCAATGGGAGAAGGATGATCTTTTCAGGAAATGGTGCTAGGTCAACTAGATAGAATATTGTGGGGGAAATGCATCTTGATTCCTCTAATGGCTTCCTGTAGCTGCTGTAAAAAAATTACCAGAAACTCGTAGCTTAAAACCATAGAACTTTATACCTTCACAGTCCTAGAGATCAGAAATTCAGAATCAGTATCACTGGGCCAAAATTAAGGTATTAGCAGAGCCAACACCTTGGACGCTGTCAGAGAGAATGTTCTTTGCTTCTTCCCATCTCTGGAGCTGCAGGCACTGCTTGGTTCATGGTTATATCAGTCTAGTCACAAGGCAAGCAACTTCAAATCTATCTCTCTGCTCCATCTTCATAGGGGCTTCCGTGTGTGTGTGTGTGTGTATCTGTGTGTGTATGTGTGTGTGTGTATCTGTGTGTGTATGTGTGTGAAATCTCCCTCTGCTTTCCTCTTACAAGAATGCACATGGTTGTATTTAGGACCCAACTAGATAATTCAGGATAATCTTTCTCCCTCAAAACCTTTAACTTAATCACTCTGCAGACACTTTGTTATAGAAGGTAACAGTTCCAGGAATTAGGAGGTACGCATCATTGGGAGACCATTTTTTCAGCCTAACGTAACCCCTACCTCACACCATAAACAGAAATAAATTCCATACCTAAATGTGAAAGAGTGAAATAATAAAGACTTAGAAGAAAGCATTAAGAGAACATCTTCACGACCTTGAAAAAGGCAGGGTTTTCTTAAACAATAAACAAAGGAGTTAATAATTTTTTAGCAGAGTATATCAGAATTAAGAACTCTCCTTTAACAAAAAATACATTTTGAAGAGTTAAAAGATGACCCACAAAATGGGAAAGAATGTTTGTAATGAACATATACAGCAAAAAAACTTCTGCTTGAAATATACATAGAACTCCTACAAACCAATACAAAAACACCCAACATGAAAAGACATCCTAATAGCAAAATAAATCAACTATATGCCAACAAAACTTTTTAAAAAGAAAAAGAAAAAGAAAAATAGGCAAGACTTGAACAGATCGAAGTGGATACCCAAACGGCCAATAAATACATGAAAAGGTGTTCAACTTCATTAGTAATCAGAGAAATGCAAATTAAAACCACAATGCCATAGCACTATACATAGGCTAAAATGAAAAAGGCAAAAATATCAAGGGTGAGTGAAGATATGGAGCAGTCCAAACTGGTGGGAACTTCAACTGTTACCATCACTTTGGAAAGCCTTTTGGCAGCTTCTGCTAAAACAGTAAGTGCGTGGGTGCACGTTTCAGTCGCTCAGTCGTGTCCAACTCTTTGCCATCCCATGGACTGTAGCCAACCAAGCTCCTCTGTTCATGGGATTTTTTCCAGGCAAGAATACTGGAGTGGGTTGCCATTTCCTCCTCCAAGGGATCTTCCTGACCTAGGGATCAAACTCAGATTCAAGTCTCTGGAATGGGTATCCATTCCCTTCTCCAGGGATCTTCCCGACCCTGCGTCTGCAGGGTCTCCTGCATCTGCAGGTGGATTCTTTCACCACTGAGCCACCTGGGAAGCCAAAACAGAACACATGTAGGCCTTTGACCTAGAAATTCTGCCTCTAGGTGTAGGTCCAACACTTTCACCAAAAAGACACATACTAAGCTAGAATATTCATAGTACACTGTTTGTAATGGGCAAAATCTGGAAACTATCCAATGTCCATTAATAGTAAAACGGATGAAATAAAGTGTGGTATAGTCACACAGTGGGGCATTACAAGTTGTGAGGAGAAATTATGTACAACCACGGGCAACAATGTGACTGGATCCCGCAAACAAAATGTTGAGTGATTTACATGGAGAACAAAGACATCAAAATCTCAGAGGTCAGGACAGTTAGTACCATTTGCCGGGAGTTGGAAGAGGCACTGAGGAGACTCACAGGGAGCTGGTTGTGTTCATGTGTTTTTTTTGTGTGTATGTTCATGTATTTATCTGGGTGCTGGCTGCCTGTTGTGTTCACTCTGTATACATTTATGATATAGATATAGATATCTGGTGGTTCAGATGGTAAAGAATCTGCCTGCAACGGTGGAGACCCTGGCTTGATCCCTGGGTCAGGAAGATCCCCTGGAGAGGGGAATGGATACCCATTCCAGTATTCATACCTAGTGAATTATAGTCCATGGGGAGGCAAAGAGTCAGACATGACTGAATGACTCATTCACACACACACACACACACACACACACACAATCATATGGATCAAATGTAAAAGCGTCTTTAAGTGACAAAACAAATGTAGAATGTTGATTGCTTGCCACTTTTTAAAAAATGGGAGTGTGTGAATATACATGCTGCTGCTGCTGCTTCTGCTAAGTTGCTTCAGTCGTGTCCGACTCTGTGTGACCCCATGGACTACAGCCCACCAGGCTCCTCTGTCCATTGGATTTTCCAGGCAAGAGTACTGGAGTGGAGTGCCACTGCCTTCTCCGGAATATACATGCAAGGGTGTGTGTATGTGTATATATACATACCTATATATAATCATGCAGGGATCATTCCTGGAAGAATGTGGAAGAAACAGCTCAGCTTATTGCCTTTCAGAGGAGAACTGGAAGCCTGCATAAAGTTTTTAATCCAGTAAGTATGCTTTTTAAGTTATTAAATAGTTCACACACATGAAAATGTTTAGAGAAAAACAATAAACACCTAATTGCTTTGTTTTGTTTTTTAAGACCAATGTTTGGAAAGTATGGAGAAGCAATGAGGTCCACAGACCATTTCAGTGAAAGACTAAATTCTGGGTTCTTCGGGTTTCTCTGCAAGTGGCTGCCCGGGGGTGCTCATGTGCATCCCTGCCCCTCTTTCATGTGGGCAAACGTAGACCCAGAAAAGCCTCGCAGCCGCCAGAGTGGACAGGTCCCGCCCCTAGCCCGGTGCATTAGTTTAGTTTGTGCGGTGCAGCTTTGGAGTCAGACGGGAGTGGAAGTTGTGAGACCTTAGCACGTCACAGCCTCTCTGAGCCGAAGTCTCCTGGTCTGGGGGCTATGTCCCCCCACTTCACACTGAGGCCAGCAGAACCCACGTGTGTGGAGCCGGGGAACAGCCGGAACTCTCTGGACGCACCGCTCCACTTGTCTGCAGGGCAAGGACCGGGCTGGAGCCTCGGACTGCAGCGCTCCAAATGAACACAAGGTGGCGCTCACGCCTACAGGTTTAGCCAGGTCCCCGCCTCAGGGAGTTGGCTGCTGGAAGAAGGGAGGCGCGCAGGAGCTACTTCTGCACACGTGTCCGTAACTTCTGGGCCTTGGGGATGAAAGGGTGAACAGTGGGGCGTCCTGCCTGAGGCACGACTGGAGGGACCCGGAGCCCTGAAGAAGGGGAAAGAGAAAAGACTCTCCATCTGGGAGGAAGCGCTGGGATTAGAGTTTAGGACCCTGTGGTGTGTTGAATGGTAACCCCCACTCCCCAGAAGACAGGTTCACCTGGAACCTGTGGGTGACTTTATTCGGAAAAAGAGTCCTTGTAGATGTAATTCAGATAAGGGTCTTGAGGTGAGGTTATCCGGGATTATCCAGGTGGGCCCTGAATCCAATCACAAGCGTCCTCATAAGAAAAGATGCCGACACAGAGAAGGCCATGTGGAAACAGATGCAGACTTTGAAAACTTACAGCCACAAATAGGGAACACCTTGAGCCACTGGAAGCTGGAGGCCTTGGGAGGGAGCATAGCCTTGCCCACACTGCGGCGAGAGAATAAATCACCACTGTTTTAAAGCAGAATGCCTTAAGGTACCCAGGCTGTACCTCATTTGTTTAAACAGCCATGAGAAGCTAACAGAGATGTTGAAATTCTCTTCCCACTGCTCTGTCTGCTGACCTTCCCCCAACCCCAGTGGCCTACAGATGACACCCAAGGCCCCCCAACTCCTGAACCCCACTCTTTCCTCCCCAAACTCACTGTGAAAGCATCTTCTACTTTTGGTTCCATCTGTCCAGGCAGCCCTTCCCTCCTGGGTCCCCTGGACAGCTCCTATACACCCTTTAAGGCCTTTCCCGAGTACCCTCTCCTAAGTATGTTAGTCAGTATCTCCCAAAACACCTGGACTCCTCCATTCGCCCCAGCCCACGGTGTGGTGTCTATTCACTCACCGTATTGTTGATGCTGTGCATGTTACTTGCTCAGCCATGTCTGACTCTTCGTGACCCCGTAGACTGTAGCCCACCAGGCTCCTCTGTCCTTGGGATTTCCCAGGCACAAATACTAGAGTGGATTGTCATTTCCTTCTCCAGGGGATCTTCCCAACCCAGGGACCAAACCCGGGTCTCCTGCAATGCAAGCAGATTCCTTACCTTCTAAGCCACCAGGGAAGACTGATGATGTTAGATGTCATGGAAAAACCAAATGAACTTTCTGGCCAACCCAATGTCATCGCATCAATTCAGCTGTGTGTCCCCCTGACACTGGTCCTCACCTCCAGGTTTTTCCATCCCACAGCTACTCATTCAGGCCTCCATGTGTCTCACCAAGACCCTGGTACCACCTCCTCACTGGTCTCCCTGCCCCAGTCTCGCCTTCCAGCCCATCACCAGTCTGTAGCCTTGGTGCTCAGGTCTGTCAACGTCACTCCTCTGCTCAAAAACCATCTGTAGCTCCCCACTCTCCTAAGGAAGGTGTCCACAGGAAAGGACACTACTTCCAGTGATCCTTCCTACCTCTCACTCCACCCAACCGATGTCCATCACACTCATGTGCAGCACACTCCGGGGCCTATGCATAGACAGGCTCCTTCACCCGAAAGCCCTCTCCCTGTATGCCAGGCACGCTGTGACCCATGTGCTGACCACACACCAGGGGCTGTTCTAAGTACTTTACATGAGTGAAATCCTTTAACTCTTATAGCAGCCCAAGGAGAAAGGCTCCATCACTGTGTCCAGTTCATAGCTGGGAAAACTGAGGCTCAGATGGGAGAAGAACTATTCAGAAGTGGCAGAAGCATCTGATTGCAGCCCACACTGTCATTTCCCTGATGTGGGCCTCAGGACTGCCAATATCTCACCCTGCTCCCCTATCCATGCCACAAACACCAAACCCCAGATTAATGGCTCTCTCCTCTGTGGATTCTGAATTTGGTAAACCCGCGCCTCACTGCACTGTGCAGGAATTAGCCGATCATACAGTAATCTCCATATCAGGAAGCTTCTGGATAACTTCACTTTATTTCTCTGGGTCTGTGGTAACTGGCGCAGTGTAAGGGGTTCAGTAAACTAGAATAAATGAGTGAATGGTTTCCAGGGATGTCAGGTCCTGAAGCTTTCTCAGCCTCCTCAAAGAAAAGAATACATTATGCAAATTTTCTGAGGCCACACCTCTTCCTTCTCCTCTCCCCTGCACTGCTCCCCAGTTTCTGGGAGGGCACTAGGCCCTCCAGAAAATGCCCCAGGCCCTCTAGTGGTGCGTTTCCTGATTACTGATGAAACCAGGGCTTAAAGCTGGTGATCGTGAGCCACCGCCAGCCAGGGCATGTTGGAGTGCCAAGCGGGAAGGGAGAAGCCAGGTTCCCCACCAACCTCTCTTCCCACCACACTATGTGGCCTCCCCCAGCTTCTGGAGTCCTGGTGACACTAGCTGGAAAAGGACTACCCTCTGGGGACTTCCCTAGTGGTCCAGTGGTTAAGACTCTGCTCTTCCAACGCAGGGGGCATGGGTTCAATCCCAGAGAACTAATATCCCACATGCCATGTGATGCTGCCGAAAGATAACAAAAGAAAAAAGGACAGGACTCACCCTGGAGGTAGGTGATTTGAACAACTCCTAGACTGACCCCAATTCTTCCACACCCTACCTTGGCCGTTCCCAGGTCCAAAAGAACCCACAGCCTAACAGTTCACAACTCCCCTCCCCATCCTTGATCTTCTAACTTGTTGATGATACCTAGGGAGGTGCTGCACCCCCATTTAGAGGTAGGGAAACCAGTTCTGGGAGAGAGTACTACCCAGAGGAAGTAAGCAGGGCACAGGAAGTTGAATCGCATTTTTCTGTTTCCCAAAGTGGTTTGAAGCAGGACTGGTCATTTCTTGATTCAAAAGTCACACCCTTAGAGCAGGGGTTTCCAACTTCAGGGATCTAATGCCTGATGATCTGAGGTGGAGCTGATGTAATAATCATAGAAATAAAGTGTACAATAAATGTAATGTGCTTGAATCATCCCCAAACCATCCCCATTCTTACCCCATTTGTGGAAAAACTGTCTTCCACAAAACCAGTCCCTAGTGCCAAAGAGGATAGGGACTGCTATCTTAGAGGACAAAGGAGCAAAAAATATGAACCCCTCAGCTCTGACCCAAGACACCTGGAGGAATCTTATCAAACAGCCCAGGAACTGGAGGCAGGTGGGGAAACTACAACCCAATGGTTAAGGGCTTATGTCCAGGTTCAAGTCCCAATCTAACTCCTAAGAAGTCACAGAGTTCCTGCGACCTTGGACAAGTTTCCTAGCTTTTGTAGGCCTCAAGTTTCCCCATCAGTAAGATGGCAGCAATCCTGAGTACCTACACATCACAGGATTGCTGTGAGGATTGTCTGAGTTAATGCAGAAAGGGTTTAGAATAGGTGCTGCTGCTAGGTCGCTTCAGTGGTGTCTGACTCTGTGCGACCCCATAGACAGCAGCCTCCCAGGCTCCTCTGTCCACAGGATTCTTTAGGCAAGAATACTGGAGTGGGTTGCCATTTCCCTCTCTGTAGAATAGGTGAGGCATACTCCATAAACAGCACAATTTTTAAAAAGCGTGTTTTGAAGGAATTGTCTCCCCGAGGAGGAAGCAGTTGGAGTGAATTCTTGTCATCAGAAAGGAATGTTCCCCATACCTGCCTGATAGAAGGTCTAGGCCTGGGGCCTCCTTACAAACCCCACAGCTTGTCTCACTGCAGACCTGGCAGGTCAGAGACTAGGTGTGGGAAGCAGGTGTTTTTAATAAGAGCCCCTGGGGGTTGCTTGGCTCCCGCAAGCCTGGGAATCCCAGGGGCTGAGTACCATGTCTTTTTCTGTAGACTCTTCTGGTAAAACACCTGCCACCCACCTGTCGTCATGTCCTTGGGGGAAAACCAACTTTCTCTTTTTCCCAATTAGTAATAATATTTAGCTGTCTGAAAAGACTCATGCGGGACTTCCCTGGTGGCTCAGTGGTAAAGAATCCACCTTCCAACGTAGGAGACTTGGGTTCAATCCCTTGGTTGAGGAACTAAGATCCCACGTGCTGCAGAGCAACTCAGCCCACACTCAGCAACTACTGAGCCCACATGCTGCAACTAAGACCCGAAGTAGCCAAATAAATAGAAAGGATTCACTAGTGCCACGTCCTGTGTTGCGCTTCCTAGGTGGCGCTAGTGGTAAAGAACCCACCAGCCAATGAAAAAGATGTAAGAGATGTGGGTTTAATCCCTAGCTCAGGAAGGTCCCCTGGAGAAGGAAATGGCAATTCACTCCAGTATTCTTGCAGGGAAAATCCCATGGACAGAGGAGTCTGGTCGGCTACAGTCCATGGGGTCACAGAGTTGGACACGACTGATGCATCTTAGCACACGGCACACACAGTACCAGGTGCTGTGCTGTGTGTGATGCTGCCATGCCCGACTCTTTGTGACCTCATGGATTGTAGCCCGCCAGGCTCCTCTGTCCATGGGATTTTCTGGCTCAGAGCAGGTCTATCAGGAACTGGAAAGTCTTCTGTCTTTTTCAAGTTTTCCACCTTCTGGCCTGGGACAAAAGAGGGAGCTCCAGAGCCATAGAAAGTCCAGGCTTTGAGGCCCTGAAGACTGATCTCATTCCCCTCTCCACCCATAATCTCCCCTGGCTCGCTTATCTGCATCTTTTTCTAGGTCCATCATGTTGCTAGCATTTTTCTGGAAATGTCATGCCTTTGATCAAGCTGTTTCCAAGGTCAGGCACATCCTTCCTAATTTTAGGCTTCTGTGTAGAGAGGGTAGCCTCCTCCAGGAAGCCCTCCCTGACTGCCTTCTCTGGGATAGCTGGCTCCTGGGACACCCACTGCCCACTAGGGGATGACTGCCTTGAGCACTAAGGATGTTGTATCCTATAGGTCTGTCTCCAGGTTCTCTGAGTGAGAGGGTGGGATGTGGGAGAGGCAAGATAGAGAACAGGTGTCACTGATCTTCTTCTGGGTTAGGTGAGGGAAGAGGACAAGGTCAGATCTCCCTCTGCCCAGCCTCTTCACTGGCCATGACCCTCAGGCCCTTGATCAGTACCTCCTGTTGGGCAACCACAGACTGTGACTGCCTGGAGTTGAGGAGAGCGGGGGCTATTTGCTTCCCCCGGGACACTTTGGCCAACCCCACCTCTGTCTGCCCCCACTCCAGCTCCTCAGACCTGGGGCTTTGAACAGAGGGTGATCCTTCTTGAAGGTGTGAAGTGACATCTTGGTACCATTTTTCTCTGGCTGGTCCCAAGCCCCCTGGGGGCCCTGCCCCACCCTTCCCGGCATGGAGGACTCAGGGGAAAACATGGTGTGTGCAAGATGAGGCTGATGGTGTTACTGGCCCATCACCCCCACCCAGAGATGGGGGACTGAGACCTCCAGAGCTTGGTCCAGCCAGAGCTGAAGGCTTGTGGCCCCACGGGGGCAGGATAAGACCTAGCCTCCTCCTTCCCCACTCTTTCAGGCCTTTCCACCGGCAAAGCAGGGGAGGGTTTTGGAGATGGGGAGGAGAATGGGGCAGGACGTGCAGACGGGGAGGAGAGCTGGGTCCTGGAGTCAGGGATGGTTCCTGTGGACATTGGACACTCAACTCCCACATTCCTGGCAATTTCGAAAAGACTCAGTCCTCCTTCCTTCTGGCCTTCACCAGCAGTGAGGAGAGGGCAGTACTTGGGCCTGAGTTGGCTGCCTGGGGGTCCCTGCAGAGAGAGACTGAGGTCTATACTACAGGGGGTGCCCAAGACACCTGCCCAAGGCACCTCCCTGGGGGGGGGGGGTTCCTTCTGATTCTCATAAACAGGAAGTCCACCCGCCTGGCCTGAAAGGTTGTTGCTGAACCATGAAAGACACCAGGATTCTTGGCTTCCAGAGAAGAATTCCATCCAGGGCCAGAGAAGAGGCTTGATCATTCAGAGCTTTTGTGTAATAAAGTTTTATTAAAGTATAAAAGAGAGACAGCTTCTGACATAGACATCAGAAGGGGGCAGAAAGAGTGCCTCCCTGCTAGTCTTTAGCCGGATGTTCCATAGCTACTAGCAGTCTGCTAATTAGAGAAAGGAAATGTCTCAAAACTCAGAGAATGGCACTAGGCCCCTCACGCACAACATGCATTGAGATAACATTGGCAAGAGGTGAGTCATCCCGGACCATAAAAGACTGACAGGAATCTTGAAGAAAGGCAGATTTCCAAACAAAGATATAGTTTCATTAACATAGATTAGGAGAACAATATGAGTATAACATACTGGTTTGTCAAGTTGGTTCTGAGCCTTTAGGCGAACTGACTTGAAGACTGAGTCTAGGGTAAAAACATAATACACTAACATAGCTTAAGACAAACATTTCCATAAGAAAAATGTATTGGTTAGCTCAAGGTTTGAGAAAAGTTAAGCTCAAGCTTTGAGAAAAGTTAAGTTCACATGGAACCAGGTGTTATTATAGCAACACAGAATTTTAAGATTTTTTTCTTTTTAAATTTGTAGAGAGAAGGGGGAAAAAAATATAACACTAGTTTGTTTCCTCCTGCCACTTAAGAGAGAGATAAAAACTGTGACACTTGCAGCCTATTTCCTCCATTTGGAGACCTCTGGTCTTCCTGCCTGTTACCCTCTCACCCCAGCTCCCCCTCCCTGTCAACAGGCCTCTGTGTATGCAAACACTAGACTCTGGAGGCCCAGCAGCCCTTGACCTCTCAGGCTGTTTCCTGTTAATGTGGCCAGAAGGGAGAGAGGCAGATGGAAATGGCCTGAGATAAGGGAGAGGCCTGGGAGAGTGTGAGCACAAGAGGAGAAAAGCCCAGAGAGGCTGAAAGGAAGAAGGCTAGAACAGGCCTGAGACATAGTAGGTGCTCAATAAATCTTCCGACTTGAGGTCAGAGGTGGAGGAAAGGGCTGCTCTGGGGACAGTGGCACAGCTGGGAGAAAGAGAAGCTGGAGGTTCCCAGCCCAGGGTCCCTGAGTCCTTGCACATAGTAGGTACTGAATAAATATCTGAGATGATGTTTAGGATAGGTGAGGAGGGAGAATCCTTGGGAGGGCAGCACTGTTGGGAGGCAGGGAATAGGGGGCTCTCCTGGCCTGGTTGCTCCCTGTGGGTGGACAGCCCCCGAGAATTGACATTCCAGTGTCCCTGTCTGGCCCCCATCCCGCCCTCTGGCTGGCTGGGCCAGGCCACTGTCTCAGGGCCTTTTATTTTTTAAATCCCTGTGGTGTTCTCACCCCAGACCAAAGGAGCAGTGCCAACCACAGACCCGCCTGAGGCCTGGGCTCGACTCCTCAGCAATTGCTGCGGGTGTTGTGCCTGGAGTCCGAGTCCCCAAAACTGAGAGAATAAGACGTCCACAGCAATGCAAAAGCATAAAGGGGTTTATTGCTAGCTCGAGCTAGGGCCCAGGTCTCATCCAGCACAGTGGAATCCGACAAGAGCCCCGAGCTCTGAATCACATCTACTTTTATACAGACGGTTCTTTGTTCCTGTAACAGCGTAGCTGATTGGCTAAACCATACGCGTGCTCAGGACTTTTAACCTCGCATCCTTATCTGGATTGGCTCGGGTCTGGCGCGGGCGGGGGGCTACGGGGATTTTTCTGATTGGTCGAGCTACACTGCCTGTGGGCGTTTCCAGTGCCTCAGCCTTCCTAGAGACTAAACCTCAGGCCTAGCCTGCCCCTTAGAGCCTGTCCTGGCTCCAGTTTGGTCCTAACATGGGGAGTGGCAGCATCTGCTGGATCGCAGTTTTGGGAGCCCTCATTCGCCTTTGGAGGCCAGAAATTGTTGTAGCCATGCGTTCCAGGAAACAAACTCTCTCAGAAGGACAATGCAGATAGTGGAGTGCTGTTTATTACACCAGTGGGCCCAAGGTCCTCTTAGCCAAGGACCCTGACCAGCATTTATGAAAATCTTTTATACCCCATGTTTATGTGTCTGAACCCACCACTCCAAATTTCTTGAGACTTACATAAACCAAGAAGAATACAATCCCAATAACCCCATCATTCACGTGCTATGTACTCATGTGCTTGAACAGTCAAGCAATTAGCCAATAATCAATAAACCCGAGGTTACACTCTAATTGATACAGAAAAATTTATGGCCTGTCTAGAAGAAGGGGTGATTAGTGTATGTTTTTTCTTAGGTGATGAGTAACCTAGATATGATCTTCAAGGTTCTCCTGTCTAGAGGGGGTCTTATCCTTCTGTTGTCGTTTTCATAGGCACTAAACACAGAGTTCAGAGTCTACTGGCAAGGTGGCCGAGGATGATCATCATGAACAGGCCTAAGATGGAGTCCAGGCCCTATGAATTCCTTCTTCAAAATCACTGATGACTGTGACATTTCTTGTTATTAATATGGAAGGAGATGTTTTCATTTCACAATTACCATGCACACAGTGTCCTCAAGAGCTAAAAGTGAGTTCTCACTTATCTACATTTTTTCGTGAATATGCAGAATGGAACTCCAGAATAGGTGACTGTCTAACTATTGTACTGGGGGCTTAGACACTCAAGTCTAAAAGGTAAGGCTGTTTGTTTGGCTCAAGGTTACTGAGACAGGACATAGTCTCCAAGCAGCTTCCGTGATCTTACAATGGGGATAAAAGCACATGATGTCAGTACAAAAATCAGGAGTAAAATATCAGCAAACGGAGTCCATACCACGCTAAAAAATATAGCACAACCAAGAGGGATTTAATAGAGGAATTCAACCGTGGTTCAATGTTAGAATTCTATCGGTCTAAAGGCCAGCATTTTAACAGGGAAACACTGATGGCCTTCCACCAAGATTAAGAAGAGGCACTGCTGAAGAATACCAAGTATCTCCACTATGATTTATGTATTTGTTTTTAAATTTAAAACAATTTTTCACTGCACTGAGTCTTCACTGAGCCATGAAGCCTCTTCGTTTTGGGGTGTGGGCTTTCTCTGGTTGTGGTACTCTGGCTTAGCTGCTCCTTGGAATGTGGGGTCTTGGTTCCCTGCCCAGGGGTTGAACCTGCATCCCCTGCATTGGAAGGTGGACTCTTAACCACTAGACTACCAAGGAAGTCCCCCTCCATGACGATTTAAGTGGTACTGAAGTGTTAGCTAAGGAAATTAGATCTGGGATAGTAATTAGAAGAAGAATTGGAAATGAAGAAGTAAAATTATCTCTATTTGTAGATAATTTGATGGTACATTTGGAAAATCCTATGCAAGAAGACTAGTTAGGATATGTGTAGGGGAGCTGGATATTGAGTTAACTTCCAAGAATTAACAGCCTTCATTTTACAAAAGCAACAACCCGCTAAAGATACAGCAGAAGAAAAAAATCTCCATTTAAAACAACAGCAGAAGTAGAAATTCTTAGAAATAACAAGAAATATTTAGAAGTCTTTAAGAAAAAAAACTTAAAACTCAGAACCAAGACTGGACTTGAGCAAATGCAAACTCATTCCTTAGTACTGAATAGTATCTCAACAAAATGGACATATCACTTTCCCTAAGTTAATTGGTAAATTTAAGGCAACCCAATCAAAAGGCCTAATCAATAAAGCAGAAGTAGATGCTTTTCTGGAATTCTTTTGCTTTTTCTATGATCCAGTGGTTGTTGGCAATTTGATCTCTGGTTCCTCTGACTTTTCTAAATCTAGCTTGAACATCTGGAATTTCACAGTTCATGTACTGTTGAAGCCTGGCTTGGAGAATTTTGAGCATTACTTTGCTAACATGTGAGATAAGTGCAATTGTGCAGTAGTTTGAACATTCCTTGGCATTGCCCTTCTTTGGGACTGGAAAGAAAACTGACCTTTTCCAGTCCTGTGGTCACTGCTGAGTTTTCCAAATTTGCTGGCATATTGAGTGTGGCACGTTCACAGCATCATCTTTCAGGATTTGAAATAGCTCAACTGGAATTCTATCACCTCCACTAGCTTTATTCATAGTGATGCTTCCTAAGGCCCAGTTGACTTCACATTCCAGGATTTCTGGCTCTAGGTGTGTGATCATCTAGATCGTGATTATCTGGATCTTGAAGATCTTTTTTGTATAGTTCTTCGGTGTATTCTTGCCACCTCTTCTTAATATCTTCTGCTTCTCTTAGGTCCATACCATTTCTGTCCTTTATCAAGCCCATCTTTGCATGAAATGTTCCCTTGTATCTCTAATTTTCTTGAAGCCATCTCTAGTCTTTCCCATTTTGTTGTTTGCCTCTATTTCTTTGCATTGATCACTGAGGAAGGCTTTCTTACCTCTCCTTTCTATTCTTTGGAACTCTGCATTCAGATGCTTATATCTTTCCTTTTCTCCTTTGCCTTTCACTTCTCTCCTTTTCTCAGCTATTTGTAAGTCCTCTTCAGAAACCCTTTTGCTGTTTTTCATTTCTTTTTCTTGGGGAAGGTTTTGATCACTGCCTCCTGTACAATATCATGAACCTCCATCCATAGTTCTTCAGGCACTCTATCAGATCTAATCCCTTGAATCTATTTGTCACTTCCACTGTATAATCGTAACAAGGGTCTTTGACATTGACTGTGTAGATTACAACAAACTGGAAAATTCTTAAAGAGATGGGAATACCAGACCACCTGACCTGCCTTCTGAGAAATCTGTATGCAGGACAAGAAGCAACAGTTAGAACTGGATGTGGAACAACAGACTGGCTCCAAATTGGGAAAGGAGTACACCAAGGCTATATGTTGTCATCCTACTTATTTAACTTATATGCAGAGTACATCATGAGAAATGCCAGGCTGGAGGAAGCACAAGCTGGAATCAAGATTGCTGGGAGAAATATCAATAACCTCAGATACGCAGACGACACCGCCTTTACAGCAGAAATCGAAGAGGAACTAAAAAGCCTCTTGATGAAAGTGAAAGAAGAGAGTGAAAAAGCTGACTTAAAAGTCAGCATTCAAAAACTAAGGTCATGGCATCCGGCCCCAATCACTCTATGGCAAACAGATGGTGAAACAATGGAAACAGTGACAGACTTAATTTTCTTGGGCTGTAAAATCACTGCAGATGGTGACTGCAGCCATGAAATTAAAAGACCTTTGCTCCTTGGAAGAAAAGCTATGACCAACCTAGACAGCATATTAAAAGCAGAGACATTACTTTGTCAACAAAGGTCTGTCTAGTTAAAGTGATGGTTTTAACGCATGTACACCTGTGGTGGATTCATGTCAATCTATGCCAAAACCAATACAGAATTGTAAAGTAAAAATTAAAAATAAATAAATAAATTAAAAAAAAAATAAAGTGATGGTTTTTCCAGTAGTCATGTATGGATGTGAGAATTGGACTATAAAGAGAGCTGAGTGCAGAAGAATTGATGCTTTTGAACTGTGGTGTTGGAGAAGACTCTTGAGAATCCCTTGGACTGCAAGGAGATCAAATCAGTCAATCCTAAAGGAAATCAATCCTGAATGTTCATTGGAAGGACTGATGCTGAAGCTGAAACTCCAATACTTTGGCCACCTGCTGCGAAGAACTGAGTCATTTGAAAAGACCCTGATGCTGGGAAAGATTGAAGGCAGGAAGAGAAGGAGACGACAGAGGATGAGATGGTTGGACGGCATCACCGACTCAATGGACCTGAGTTTGAGCAAGCTCTGGGAGTTGGTGATGGACAGGGAAGCCTGACGTGTTGCAGTCCACGGGGTTGCAGAGAGTTGGACCTGGCTGAGTGACCGAGCTGAACTGAACTGAATAAAAAGGCCCATGACTTAAAAGCAAACCAAATGCTTTATTGTGAAATAGTTGTAGATTCTGGGGAGTTGCAAAGTTAGTACAGAGAGGTTGTGAACATAGCTCAGTTGTGTCCGACTCTTTGCAACTCCATGGACCATAGAGTCCAAGGAATTATCCAGACCAGAATACAGGAGTGGGTAGCCTTTCCCTTCTCTAGGGGATCTTCCCAACCCAGGGACTGAACCCAGGTCTCTCGCATTGCAGGCAGATCCTTTACCAGCTGAGCCACAAGGGAAACCCACAGAGAGGTTCAGTGCACCCCTAACCCAGTTTCCTCTAGTGACCACAGTTTACGTAATATCACAACCAGGAAAATGACTCTGGTGCGATGAGTGTGAATGTCTATGCCATTGCATAACGTGTAGGTTTGTGTACCTATACACCACCAAGACCAAAAACTGTTCTACTGCCACAAAGATCTGTCTATCGCCCCTCTCCCAAGCACCCTTAACTACTGCTGCTGCTAAGTCGCTTCAGTCGTGTCTGACTCTGTGTGACCCCATAGACGGCAGCCCACCAGGATCCCCAGTCCCTGGGATTCTCCAGGCAAGAACACTGGAGTGGGTTGCCATTTCCTTCCCCAGTGCATGAAAGCGAAAAGTGAAAGTGAAGTCGCTCAGTCATGTCCGACTCTTCACGACCCGTTGGACTGCAGCCTACCAGGCTCCTCTGTTCATGAGATTTTCCAGACTAGAGTACTGGAGTGGGGTGCCATTGCCTTCTCCAACTGGCAACCTCTAATCTGTTAATTTTGTATACATCTCTATAATTTTATATTGTTTACATAACATGAAAATGTTATGTAAATGGAATCATATAGCATGTAAGTTTTCTGTTCCTACTCTAAAAGTTTTAAATCATGAGTAGGGATTGAGTTTTGTTAAATGCTTCTTCTGCATCAGTTGATATGATCACGTGATTTTCTTCTTTGATCTGCTAATATGGTGGCTTAGCTTGATTTTTGAATATTAAACCAACTTTGCATCCTTGGAATAAAATCCTGCTTGGTCAAGTTGTAGAATTCTTATATATTGCTGAATTCTATTTGTTAATATTTTGTGACATATTTCCCCCTCTCTATTCATAAGGGATATTGGTCTGCAGTTTTCTCCTTTTTGTGCTGTTTTTTTTTTATTTTGGTATCAGAGTAATACTGATCTCATAAAATGAGTTGGGAAAAGTTTCCTCCTCTTTTATTTTTTTTTTGCAAGTGTACAAATGATGTTTTTTAAAAAATTAATTTATTTATTTTAATCGGAGGCTAATTATTTTACAGTATTGTGGTGGTTTTTGCCATACATTGATGTGAATCAGCCACAGGTGTACATGTGTTCCCCATCCTGAACCTCCCTCCCACCTCCTTCCTCATCACATCCCTCAGGGTCATCGCAGTGCACCAGCCCTGAGCACCCTGTCTCATGCATCAAACCTGGACTGGCAATCTATTTCATGTATGATAATATACATGTTCAATTGACGTTAATTTTTATAATATTTAGTGTAATTCTGTGAAACCAACTGAGCCTGGATATTTCTTTTTTAGAAGTTTCAAAAATTAGAAGTTGAATTTCTTCATAAGTTATAGGATTATTCAAATTATCTCCTTCATATTGGTGAAATGTGGTAGTTTATGCAGTTCAAAGAATTGGTCCTGTTCAAATAAAATTACAAATTTATGTATATTGAGTTGTTCATATTTCTTATGCTTTTATATCTGCTGGACCTGCAGTTGTATCCCTTAATTTCTGATATTGGGAATTTGGTCTTTTTCTCTTCAGTCTTCCTTGAGGTTTGTCAATTTTATTGATCTTTTCAAAGAATAAACAGTTTCACTGATTTTTTGCCCCCCTTGGGTATCTGTTTCTAATCTCATTAATCTACGCCCTTTTATCGTTTCCTTCCTTCTGCTTGCTTTGGTTTTTTAAATTATTTAATTAATGGCTGTGCTGGGCCTTCTGTGATTATGGTCTCAGTGTGTCTGCCCTCCGATGCTCTCTTGCAACACCTACCGTCTTACTTGGGTTTCTCTTACCTTGGTGGTGGGGTACCTCTTCAAGGCAGCTCCAGCATAGCTCAGCCACTTCTCTTTACCTTGGACGAGGGGTATCTCCTCACCACCGCCCCTCCTGACCTTGAACGTGGAATAGCTCCTCTATGCCCTCCTGTGCCTGCGCAGCCATGGCTTCTTGGACGGGAGGTAGCTCCTCCGCGCCCCTGCCCCTGATCTTGGACGTGGGGTAGCTCCTCTCGGCCACGCTATGTGCGTGGGTCCCAGCCACCCACGCTCTGTGCACCGTTGCAGTGAGCCATACTTCTTTAACTCAGTGAACCTAGGCCTTCCCATGTGGCCACCCAAGAGGGATGGGTCATGGTGGAGAGGTCTGACAGAATGTGGTCCACTGGAGAATGGAATGGCAAACCACATCAGTATTCTTGCCTTGAGAACCCCATGAACAGTATTAAAAGGCAAAATGATAGGATACTGAAAGAGGAACTCCCCAGGTCAGTAGGTGGCCAATATGCTACTGGAGATCAGTAGAGAAATAACTCCAGAAAGAATGAAGGGATGGGGCCAAAGCAAAAACAATACCCAGCTGTGGATGTGACTGGTGATATAAGCAAGGTCCAATGCTGTAAAGAGCAGTATTGCATAGGAACCTGGAATGTCAGGTCCATGAATCAAGGCAAATTGGAAGTGGTCAAACAGGAGATGGCAAGAGTGAATGTCAACATTCTAGCAATCAGTGAACTAAAATGGACTGGAATGGGTGAATTTAACTCAGATGCCCATTATATCTACTACTGTGGGCAGGGATCCCTCAGAAGAAATGGAGCAGCCATCATGGTCAACAAAAGAGTCCAAAATGCAGTACTTGGATGCAATCTCAAAAATGACAGAATGATCTCTGTTCGTTTCCAAGGCAAACCATTCAATATCACAGTAATCCAAGTCTATGCCCCAACCAGCAAAGAAGTTGAAGTTGAACAGTTCTATGAAAACCTACAAGACCTTTTAGAACTAACACCCAAAAAAGATATCCTTTTCATTATAGGGGACTGGAATGCAAAAGTAGGAAGTCAAGAAACACCTGGAGTAACAGGCAAATTTGGCCTTGGAATGCGGAATGACGCAGGGCAAAGACTAATAGAGTTTTGCCAAGAAAAATGCACTGCATAGCAAACACTCTATTCCAACAACACAAGAGAAGACTCTACACATGGACATCACCAGATAGTCAACAGCAAAATCAGATTGATTATATTCTCTGCAGCCAAAGATGGAGAAGCTCTATACAGTCAACAAAAACAAGACCAGGAGCTGACTTTGGCTCAGATCATGAACTCCTTATTGACAAATTCAGACTTAAATTGAAGAAAGTAGGGAAAACCACTAGACCATTCAGGTATGACCTAAATCAAATCCCTTATGATTATACAGTGGCAGTGAAAAATAGATTTAAGGGCCTAGATCTGATAGGTAGAGTGCCTGATGAACTATGGAATGAGGTTTGTGACATTGTACAGAAGACAGGGATCAAGACAATCCCCATGGAAAAGAAATGCAAAAAGGCAAAATGACTGTCTGGAGAGGCATTACAAATAGCTGTGAAAAGAAGAGAAGCGAAAAGCCAAGGAGAAAAGGAAAGATATAAGCATCTGAATGCAGAGTTCCAAAGAATAGCAAGATGAGATAAGAAAGCCTTGCTCAGCGATCAATGCAAAGAAATAGAGGCATAAAACAGAATGGGAAAGACTAGCAAAGAAATAGAGGAAAAGAACAGAATGGAAAGACTAGAGATCTCTTCAAGAAAATTAGAGATACCAAGGGAACATTTCATGCAAAGATGGGCTCGATAAAGGACAGAAATGGTATGGACCTAACAGAAGCAGAAGATATTAAGAAGAGGTGGCAAGAATACACAGAAGAACTGTACAAAAAAGATCTTCACGACCCAGATCATCATGATGGTGTGATCACTCATCTAGAGCCAGACATCTTGGAATGTGAAGTCAAGTGTGCCTTAGAAACCATCACTACGAACAAAGCTAGTGGAGGTGATGGAATTCCAGTGGAGCTGTTTCAAATCCTGAAAGATGATGCTGTGAACGTGCTGCACTCAATATGCCAGCAAATTTGGAAAACTCAGGAGTGGCCACAGGACTGGAAAAAGTCAGTTTTCATTCCAACCCCAAAGAAAGGCAATGCAAAAGAATGCTCAAACTACTGCACAATTGCACTCATCTCACATGCTAGTAAAGTAATGCTCAAAATTCTCCAAGCCAGGCTTCAGCAAATGTGAATCACGAACTCCCTGATGTTCAAGCTGGTTTTAGAAAAGGCAGAGGAACCAGAGATCAAATTGCCAACATCCGCTGGATCATGGAAAAGGCAAGAGAGTTCCAGAAAAACATCTATTTCTGCTTTATGGACTATGCCAAAGCCTTTGACTGTGTGGATCACAATAAACTGTGGAAAATTCTGAAAGACAAAGGAATACCAGACCACCTAACCTGCCTCTTGAGAAATCTGTATGCAGGTCAGGAAGCAACAGTTAGAACTGGACATGGAACAACAGACTGGTTTCAAATAAGAAAAGGAGTACATCAAGGCTGTATATTGTCACCCTGCTTGTTTAACATATGCAGAGTACATCATGAGAAACGCTGGAATGGAAGAAAAAGCTGGAATCAAGACTTCCAGAAGAAATATTAATAACCTCAGATATGCAGATGACACCACCCTTATGGCAGAAAGTGAAGAGGAGCTAAAGAGCCTCTTGATGAAAGTGAAAGAGGACAGCGAAAAAGTTGGCTTAAAGCTCAACTTTCAGAAAACGAAGATCATGGCATCCGGTCCCATCACTTCATGGGAAATAGATGGGGAAACAGTGGAAACAGTGTCAGACTTTATTTTTTTGGTCTCCAAAAATCACTGCAGATGGTTACTGCAGCCATGAAATTAAAAGACGCTTATTCCTTGGAAGAAAAGTTATGACCAACCTAGATAGTATATTCAAAAGCAGAGACATTACCTTGCCGACTAAGGTCCGTCTAGTCAAGGCTATGGTTTTTCCTTTGGTCATGTATGGATGTGAGAGTTGGACTGTGAAGAAGGCTGAGCACCAACGAATCGATGCTTTTGAACTGTGGTGTTGGAGAAGACTCTTGAGAATCCCTTGGGCTGCAAGGAGATCCAACCAGTCCATTCTGAAGGAGATCAACCCTGGGATTTCTTTGGAAGGAATGATGCTGAAGCTGAAGCTCCAGTACTTTGGCCACCTCATGCGAAGAGTTGACTCATTGGAAAAGACTCTGTTGTTGGTAGGTATTGGGGACAGGAGGAGAAGGGGACGACAGAGGATGAGATGGCTGGATGGCATTACGGACTCGATGGACGTGAGTCTGAGTGAACTCCGGGTGTTGGTGATGGACAGGGCGGCCTTGCCTGCTGCGATTCATGGGGTCGCAAAAATCGGACACGACTGAGCGACTGAACTGAGAGATCTCTTCAAGAAAATTGGAGATACCAAGGGAACATTTCATGCAAAGATGGGCTCCATAAAGGACAGAAATGGTATGGACCTAACAAAAGCAGAACCAAAAGCAGAAGAGGTGGCAAGAATACACAGAAAAACTGTAGAAAAAATATCTTCACGACCAAGATGATCACGATGGTGTGATCACTCACCTATAACCAGACATCCTGGAATTTGAAGTCAAGTGGGCCTTAGAAAGCACCACTACGAACAAAGCTAGTGGAGGTGATAGAATTCCAGTTGAGCTATTTCAAATCCTGAAAAATGATGCTGTGAAAGTGCTGCACTCAATATGCCAGCAAATTTGGAAAACTCAGCAGTGGCCACAGGACTGGAAAAGGTCAGTTTTCATTCCAATCCCAAAGAAAGGCAATGCCAAAGAATGCTCAAACTACTGCACAATTGTACTCATCTCACACGCTAGTAAAGTAATGCTTAAAATTCTCCAAGCCAGGCTTCAGCAATATGTGAACCGTGAATGAACTTCCAGATATTCAAGCCAGTTTTAGAAAAGTCAGAGGAACCAGAGATCAAATTGCCAACATCGGCTGGATCATGGATAAATAAGAGAGTTCCAGAAAAACATCTATTTCTGCTTTATTGACTATGCCAAAGCCTTTGACTGTGTGGATCACAATAAACTGTGGAAAATTCTGAAAGAGATGGGAATCCCAGACCACCTGACCTGCCTCTTGAGAAACCTATATACAGGTCAGGAAGCAACATTTAGAACTGGACATGGAACAACAGACTGGTTCCAAACAAGAAAAGGAGTACATCAAGGCTGTATATTGTCACCCTGCTTGGTTAACTTCTATGCAGAGTACATCATGAGAAACGCTGGGCTGAAAGAGGCACAAGCTGGAATCAAGATTGCCTGGAGAAATATCAATAACCTCAGATATGCAGATGACACCACCGTTATGGCAGAAAGTGAAGAGGAACTAAAAAGCCTCTTGATGAAAGTGAAAGTGGAGAGCGAAAAAGTTGGTTTAAAGCTCAACATTCAGAAAACTAAGATCATGGCATCTGATGACGTCAGTTCATGGGAAATAGATGGGGAACCAGAGGAGAAACAATGTCAGACTTTATTTTTTTGGTCTCCAAAATCACTGCAGATGGTGATTGCAGCCATGAAATTAAAAGACGCTTACTCCTTGGAAGGAAAGTTATGACTAACTTAGATAGCATGTTGAAAAGCAGAGACATTACTTTGCCGACTAAGGTCTGTCTAGTCAAGGCTATGGTTTTTCCAGTGGTCATGTATGGATGCGAGAGTTGGACTGTGAAGAAAGCTGAGTGCCGATGAATTGATGCTTTTGAACTGTGGTGTTGGAGAAGACTCTTGAGAGTCCCTTGGACTTCAAGGAGGTCCAACCTATCCATTCTGAAGGAGATCAGCCCTGGGATTTCTTTGGAAGGAATGATGCTAAAGCTGAAACTCCAGTACTTTGGCCACCTCATGCGAAGAGTTGACTCATTGGAAAAGACTCTGATGCTGGGAGGGATTGGGGGGCAGAAGGAGAAGGGAACGACAGAGGATGAGATGGCTGGATGGCATCACTGACTCGATGGACATGAGTCTGAGTGACCTCCAGGAGTTGGTGATGTACAGGGAGGCCTGGCATGCTGCGGCAGTTCATGGGGTCACAAAGAGTCAGACATGAGTGAACGACTGAACTGACTGGGCCTTCACTATGGTTCATGAGCTTTCTCTAGTTGCAGTGCCTGGGCTCTTCATTCTGGGGGCTTCTTATGTTGTGGAGTATGGGCTCTCGGGTACATGGGCTTGGTTGTCCCTTGGCATGTGGAATCTTCCTAGACCAGGGATCTTATCCCATGTCCTCTGCACTGGCAGTCAGAGTCTTAACCACTGGACCACCAGGGAAGTCTTTCTCTCTTCCTCTCTCTCTCTTTTTTCAATAGTTTCATGTGGTGTGAGGTTTGCTTACTGAACTGAGAGTTTTCTTCTTTTTTATTGTGGGTATTTAGTACAATAAATGTCTTTCCCAGTATTGCTAGTATGTCCAACAAGCTTGGTATGTTGTGCCAGTGGCTTGATGTGGTCTGTCTTCTACACATGAAATAGTACCCTGCTGTTGATGGATAAAGTGTTCTATGAATATTGATTAGATCTTGTTGGTTGCTGTTATTGTAGAGTTTATCTGTTATACTTGCTGATTTCCTGTTTAGTTGTTTTATCAATTACTGAGAGAAATCTCAAACTATAAACATGGATTTGTCTATTTCTCCTTTTAATTCTATCAGTTTTTGCTTTAGAAATTTGGCATCTGTACTTTTGGGTGCACATACATTTAGTATTTATAGGTCTTCGTGATAGAATGATCCTTTTTGTTGTTATTGTTCAGTCACTCAGTCTTGTCCAACTCTTTGACCCCATGAACAGCAGCACGCCAGTCTTCCCTGTCCTTCACTGTCTCCTGGAATTTGCACAAACTCATGTCCAATGAATCAATGATGTTATCCAACCATCTCATCCTGTTTCCCTCTTCTCCTCCTGCCCTCACTTTTTCCCAGCATCAGGGTCTTTTCCACTGAGTCAGCTCTTCACATCAGGTGGCCAAAGTATTGGAGCTTCAGCTTCAGCATCAATCCTTCCAATGAATATTCAGGGTTGATTTCCTTTAAGATTAACTAGTTTGACCTCCTTGCTGTCCAAGGGACTCTCAAGAGTCTTTTCCAGCACCACAATTTGGAAACATCAATTCTTCAGCACAGACTTCCTTATGGTCATCCCTCTTACAAGACTACTCGAAAAACCATAACTTTGGCCATAGAGAACTTTCTCAGCAAAATGATGTCTCTGCTTTCTAATATGCTGTCTAGGTTTGTCATAGCTTTTTTTTCCAAGGAGCAAGAGTCTTTTAATTTCATGGCTGCAGTCACCATCTGTAGTTATTTTGTTATACTTGCTGATTTCCTGTTTAGTTGTTTTATCAATTACTGAGAGAAATCTCAAAGTATAAACATGGGTTTGTCTATTTCTCCTTTTAATTCTATCAGTTTTTGCTTTAGAAATTTGGCATCCGTACTTTTGGGTGCACATAAAGTCTGTTACTATTTCCACTCCCCCCCCCCATCTATTTGCCATGAAATAATGGGACCAGATGCCATGATCTTAATTTTTTGAATGTTGCATTTTAAGCCAGCTTTTTCACTCTCCTCTTTCACCTTCATCAAGAGGTTTTTTAGTTCATCTTTGCTTTCTGCCATTAGGGTGGTGCTGTCTGCATAACTGTGGTTATTGATATTTCTCCCAGCAATCTTAATTCCAGCTTGTGCTTCATCCAGCCCAGCATTTCACATGATGTACTCTGCATATAAGTTAAATAAGCAGGGTGACAATATACAGCTTTTGTCTACTCCTTTCCCAATTTGGAGCCAGTCTATCGTTTCATGTCCGGTTCTAACCCTTGCTTCTTGACCCGCATATGGGGTTCTCAGGAGGCAGGTAAGGTGGTCTGGTATTCCCATGTCTTTAAGAATTTTCCACAGTTTGTTGGGATCCACACAATTAAAGGCTTTAACATAATCAATGATCCTTTTATCATTATATAATATTCCATTCTGTTCCTCATAATTTTCTTTGCTCTAAAATCTGATATTAATATAGCCCCTGCTGCTTACTTTTGATTATTGTTTGCATGGCATATATTTTGTAGTTTTACTATCAACCTATCAATATCATTATATTTTTATTAAAAAAATTTTTTTATTTATTGATTTTAATTGGAGGCTAATTACTTTACAATAATGTATTGGTTTTGCCATACATTGACATGAATCTGCCACAGGTGTACATGTGTTCCCCATCTTGAACCCCTATCATCCCTCTGGGTCATCCTAGTGCACCAGCCCTGAGCATCCTGTATCATGCATCGAACCTACACTGGCGATTGGTTTCACATATGATAATATATATGTTTCAATGCCATTCTCCCAAATCATCCCACCCTCGCCCTCTCCTGCAGAGTCCAAAAGACTGATCTATACATCTGTGTCTCTTTTGCTGTCTCGCATACAGGTTTATCATTACCATCTTTCTAAATTCCGTATATATGCATTAGTATACTGTATTGATGTTTTTCTTTCTGGCTTACTTCACTCTTTATAATAGGCTCCAGTTTCATCTACTTCATTAGAATTGATTCAAATGTATTCTTTTTAATGGCTGAGTAATACTCCATGAAATTAAAAGACGCTTATTCCTTGGAAGAAAAGTTATGACCAACCTAGACAGCATATTGAAATGCAGAGACATTACTTTGCTAACAAAGGTCCATCTAGTCTACGCTATGGTTTTTCCAGTAGTCATGTATGGATGTGAGAGTTGGACTGTGAAGAAAGCTGAGTGCCGATGAATTGATGCTTTTGAACTGTGGTGTTGGAGATGACTCTTGAGAGTCCCTTGGACTGCAAGGAGATCCAACCAATCCATTCTGAAGGAGATCAGACCTGGGATTTCTTTGGAAAGAATGATGCTAAAGCTGAAACTCCAGTACTTTGGCCAACTCATGTGAAGAGTTGACTCATTGGAAAAGACTCTGATGCTGGGAGGAATTGGGGGGCAGGAGGAGAAGGGGACGACAGAGGATGAGATGGCTGGATGGCATCACTGACTCGATGAACATGAGTCTGAGTGAACTCTGGGATTTGGTGATGGACAGGGAGACCTGGTGTGCTGCAGTTCATGGGGTCGCAGAGTTGAACACGACTGAGCGACTGAACTGAACTGAACTGAACTGAATACTCCATTATGTATATGTACCACAGCTTTCTTATCCATTTGTCTGTGGATGGACATCTAGGTTGCTTCTGTGTCCTGGCTATTATAAACAGTGCTGCGATGAACATTGGGATACACGTGTCTCTTTCACTTCTAGTTTCCTCAGTGTGTATGCCCAGCAGTGGGATTGCTGGGTCATATGGAAGTTCTATTTCCAGTTTTTAAAGGAATCTCCACACTGTTCTCCATAGTGTCTGTCCTAGTTTGCATTCCCAGCAACAGGAAAAGAGGGTTCTCTTTTCTCCACACTCTCTCCAGCATTTATTGCTTGTAGACTTTTGGATCACAGCCATTCTGACTGGAGTAAAATGGTACCTCATTGTGGTTTTGATTTGCATTTCTATGATAATGAGTGATGTTGAGCATCTTTTCATGTGTTTGTTAGCCATCTGTATGTCTTCTTTGGAGAAATGTCTATTTAGTTCGTTGGCCCATTTTTTGATTGGGTCGTTTATTTTTCTGGAATTGAGCTGCAGGAGTTGCTTGTATATTTTTGAGATTAATTCTTTGTCAGTTGCTTGATTTGCTATTATTTTCTCCCATTCTGAAGGCTATCTTTTTACTTTGCTTATAGTTTCCTTTGTTGTACAGAAGCTTTTAATTTTAATTAGGTCCCATTTGTTTATTTTTGTTTTTATTTCCAATATTCTGGGAGTTGAGTCATGGAGGATCCTGCTGTGATTTATGTCAGAGAGTGTTTTGCCTATGTTATCCTCTAGGAGTTTTATAGCTTCTGGTCTTAGGTTTAGATCTTTAATCCATTTTGAGTTTATTTTTGTGTATGGTGTTAGAAAGTGTTCTAGTTTCATTCTTTTACAAGTGGTTAACCAGTTTTCCCAGCAACACTTGTTAAAGAGATTGTCTTTTCTCCATTGTATATTCTTGTCTCCTTTTTCAAAGATAAAGTGTCCATAGGTGTGTGGGTTTATCTCTGGGCTTTCTATTTTGTTCCATTGATCTATATTTCTGTCTTTGTGCCAGTGCCATACTGTCTTGATGACTGTGGCTTTGTAGTAGAGCCTGAAGTCAGGCAAGTTCATACTTCCATTTCCTTTCTTCTTTCTCAAGATTGCTTTAGCTATTCGAGGTTTTTTGTATTTCCATACAAATTGTGAAATTATTTGTTCTAGCTCTGTGAAAAATACCGTTGGTAGCTTGATAGGGATTGCATTGAATCTGTAGATTGCTTTGGGTAGTATACTCATTTTCACTATATTGATTCTTCCAATCCATGAACATGGTATATTTCTCCATCCATTAGTGTCCTTTTTGATTTCTTTCACCAGTGTTTTATAGTTTTATATACATAGATTTTTTGTTTCTTCAGGTAGATATATTCCTAAGTATTTTATTCTTTTCATTACAATGATGAATGGAATTGTTTCTTTAATTTCTCTATTTTCTCATTATTAGTGCATAGGAATGCCAGGGATTTCTGTGTGTTGATTTTATATCCTACAACTTTACTATATTCATTGATCAGCTCTAGTAATTTTCTGGTGGAGTCTTTGGGGTTTTCTATGTCGAGGATCATGTCATCTGCAAACAGTGAGAGTTTTACTTCTTTTTTTTCCAATTTGGATTCCTTTTTTTTTTTTTCCTGCTCTGATTGCTGTGGCCAAAACTTCCAAAACTATGTTGAATAGTAGTGGTGAGAGTGGGCACCCTTATCTTGTTCCTGCCTTCAGGGAAATGATTTCTAATTTTCACCATTGAGGATAATGTTTGCTGTGGGTTTGTCATATATAGCTTTTATTATGTTGAGGTATGTTTCTTCTATTCCTGCTTTCTGGAGGTTTTTTTTTTTTTAATCGTAAATGGATGTTGAATTTTATCAAAGGCTTTCTCTGCATCTATTGAGATAATCATATGGCTTTTATTTTTCAATTTGTTAATGTGGTGTATTTGCAGATATTGAAGAATCCTTGCATCCCTGGGATAAAGCCCACTTGGTCATGATGTATGATCTTTTTAATGTGCTGTTGGATTCTGATTGCTAGAATTTTGTTAAGGATTTTTGCATCTATGTTCATCAGTGATATTAGCCTGTAGTTTTCTTTTTTTTGTGGCATCTTTGTCAGGTTTTGGTATTAGGGTAATTGTGGCCTCATAGAATGAGTGTAGTAGTTTACATTCCTCTGCAGTCTTCTGGAAGAGTTTGAGTAGGATAGGTATTAGCTCTTCTCTAAATTTTTGGTAGAATTCAGCTGTGAAGCCGTCTGGACCTGGACTTTTGTTTGCTGGAAGTTTTCTGATTATAGTTTCAATTTCCATGCTTGTGATGGTTCTGTTAAGATTTTCTATTTCTTCCTGGTTCAGTTTTGGAAAGTTGTACTTTTCTAAGAATTTATCCATTTCTTCCAAGTTGTCCATTTTATTGGCATGTAATTGCTGATAGTAGTCTCGTGATCCTTTGTATTTCTGTGTTGTCTGTTGTGATCTCTCCATTTTCATTTCTAATTTTATTGATTTGATTTTTCTCCTGTTGTTTCTTGATGAGTCTGGCTAGTGGTCTGTCAATTTTATTTATCCTCCCAAAGAACCAGCTTTTGGCTTTGTTGATTTTTGCTATGGTCTCTTTTGTTTCTTTTGCATTTATTTTTGCCCTAATTTTTAAGATTTCTGTCTTTCTACTAACCCTGGGGTTCTTCATTTCTTCCTTTTCTAGTTGCTTTAGGTGTTCAGTTCAGTTCAGTTCAGTCACTCAGTAATGTCTGACTCTTTGCGACCCCATGAATTGCAGCACGCCAGGCCTCCCTGTCCATCACCAACTCCCGGAGTTCACTCAGACTCATGCCCATCGAGTCAGTGATGCCATCCAGCCATCTCATCCTCTGTCATCCCCTTCTCCTCCTGCCCCCAATCCCTCCCAGCATCAGAGTCTTTTCCAATGAGTCAACTCTTCGCATGAGGTGGCCAAGGTACTGGAGTTTCAGCTTTAGCATCATTCCTTCCAAAGAAATCCCAGGGCTGATCTCCTTCAGATTGGATTGGTTGGATCTCCTTGCAGTCCAAGGGACTCTCAAGAGTCTTCTCCAACAGAGTTAGGTTATTTATTTGACTTTTTTCTTGTTTCTTGAGGTGTGCCTGTATTGCTATGAACCTTCCCCTTAGCACTGCTTTTACAGTGTCCCACAGGTTTTGGGTTGTTGTTTTTTCATTTTCATTTGTTTCTATGCAATTTTGATTTCTTTTTTTATTTCTTCTATGATTTGTTAGTTATTCAGCAGCGTGTTGTTGAGCCTCCATATGTTGGAATTTTTAATAGATTTTCTCTTGTAATTGAGATCTAATCTTACTGCATTGTGATCAGAAAAGATGCTTGGAATGATTTCAATTTTTTTTTGAATTTACCAAGGCTAGATTTATGGCCCAGGATGTGGTCTATCCTGGAGAATGTTCTGTGTGCACTTGAGAAAAAAGTGAAAATCATTGTTATTGGGTGAAATGTCCTATAGATATCAATTAGGTATAACTAGTCTATTGTATCATTTAAAGTTTGTGTTTCCTTGATAATTTTCTGTTTAGTTGATTTATCCATAGGTGTGAGTGGGGTATTAGTTTCCCACTATTATTGTGTTATTGTTAATTTCCCCTTTCATACTTGTTAACATTTGTCTTACATATTGCGGTGCTCCTATGTTGGGTGCATATATATTTATAATTGGTATATCTTCCTCTTGGATTGATCCTTTGATCTATGTAGTGTCCTTCTTTGTCTCTTTTCACAGGCTTTGTTTTAAAGTCTATTTTATCTGATATGAGTATTGCTACTCCTGCTTTCTTTTGGTCTCTATCTGCATGGAATATCTTTTTCCAGCCCTTCACTTTCAGTCTGTATATGTCCCTTGTTTTGAGGTGGATCTCTTGTAGACAACTTATATAGGGGTCTGATTTTTGTATCCATTCAGCCAGTCTTTGTCTTTTGGTTGGGGCATTCAACCCATTTACATTTAAGGTAATTATTGATAAGTATGATCCCATTGCCTTTTACTTCATTGTTTGGGGTTTGAGTTTATACACCCTTTCTGTGTTTCCTGTCTAGAGAAAATCCTTTAGCATTTTTTGGAGAGCTGGTTTGGTGGTGCTGAATTCTCTCAGCTTTTGCTTGTCTGTAAAGCCTTTGATTTCTCCTTCATATTTGAATAAGATCCTTGCTGAGTACAATAATCTGGGCTGTAGTTTATTTTCTTTCATCACTTTAAGTATCTCCTGCTATTCTCTCCTGGCCTGAAGAGTTTCTATTGAAAGATAAGCTGTTATCTTTATGGGAATCCCCTTGTGTGTTATTTGTTGTTTTTCCCTTGCTGCTTTTAATATTTGTTCTTTGTTTTTGATCTTTGTTAATTTGATTAATATGTGTCTTGGGGTATTTCACCTTGGGTTTATCCTGTTTGGGACTCTCTGGATTTCTTGGACTTGGGTGATTATTTCCTTCCCCCTTTTAGGGAAGTTTTCAATTATTATCTCCTCAAGTATTTTCTCATGGTCTTTCGTTTTGTCTTCTTCTTCTGAGTCTCCTGATTCGAATGTTGGGGCATTTAACATTGTCCCAGAGGTCTCTGAGATTGTCTTCATTTCTTTTAATTCATTTTTCTTGTTTCCTCTCTGTTTAATTTATTTCTACCATTCTATCTTCTCCCTCACTTATCCTATCTTCTGCCTCCGTTATTTTACTGTTGGTTCCCTCCAGAGTGTTTTTGATCTCATTTATTGCATTATTCATTATATATTGATTCTTTTTTATTTCTTCTAGGTCTTTGTTAAACCTTTCTTGCATCTTCTCAATCCTTGTCTCCAGGCTATTTATCTGTAACTCCATTTTGTTTTCAAGATTTTGGATCATTTTCCCTATCATTATTCGGAATTCTTTATCAGGTAGATTCCCTATCTCTTTCTCTTTTGTTTGGGTTGGTGGGCATTTATCCGGTTCCTTTACCTGCTGGGTATTTCTCTGCCTCTTCATCTTGCTTATATTCGTGTGTTTGGGGTGGCCTTCCTGTAAATGCAAGCGGCTGCGACCGCCGGTGCACTAAGTGCAAGCGGCTGCAACGGCCGGTGCACTGCGTGGCCGAGAGGAGCTACCCCACATCTGAGGTCAGGGTCAGTGGCCGAGAGGGCCACGTTGTGATGGTGCAAGAATGGCTGAGGGGAGCCACCCCGCGTCAGGTCAGGGGCAACAGTCGGGAGGAGCCACCCCGCGTATGAGGCCGGGGGCGGTGGCCGGGAAGAGCAACCCACGTCCAAGGAGCGGTGCCTGCACTGGCACAGGAGGGCCTAGAGGAGCTAGCCAACGTTGAAGGTCAGGAAGGGCGGTGGTGAGGAGATACCCTTTGTCCAAGGTAAGGAGCAGCGGCTGCGCTTTGCTGGAGCAGCCGTGAAGAGATACCCCATGCCCAATGTAAGAGAAAACCAAGTAAGATGGTAGGTGTTGCAAGAGGGCATCAGAGGGCAGACACACTGAAACCACACTCACAGAGAATTAGTCAATCTAATCACACTAGGACCACAGTCTTGTCTAACTCAATGAAACTAAGCCATGCCTGTGGGGCAACCCAAGATGGGCGGGTCATGGTGGAGAGGTCTGACAGAATGTGGTCCACTGGAGAAGAGAATGGCAAACCACTTCAGTATTCTTGCCTTGAGAACCCCATGAACAGTATGAAAAGGCAAAATGATAGGATACTGAACGAGGAACTCCCCAGGTCAGTAGGTGGCCAATATGCTACTGGAGATCAGTGGAGAAATAACTCCAGAAAGAATGAAGGGATGGAGCCAAAGCAAAAACAATACCCAGCTGTGGATGTGACTGGTGATAGAAGCAAGGTCTGATGCTGTAAAGAGCAAGATTGCATAGGAACCTGGAATGTCAGGTCCATGAATCAAGGCAAATTGGAAGTGGTCAAGCAAGAGATGGCAAGAGTGAACTTCGACATTCTAGGAATTAGCAAAGTAAAATGGACTGGAATGGGTGAATTTAACTCAGATAACCATTATATCTACTACTGTGGGAAGGAATCCCTCAGAAGAAATGGAGTAGCCATCATGGTCAACAAAAGAGTCCAAAATGCAGTACTTGGATCCAACTCAAAAACGACAGAGTGATCTCTGTTTGTTTCCAAGGCAAACCATTCAGTATCATGGTAATCCAAGTCTATGCCCCAACTAGTAATGCTGAAGAAGCTGAAGTTGAATGGTTCTATGAAGACATACAAAACCTTGTAGAACTAACACCCCAAAAAGATGTCCTTTTCATTATAGAGGACTGGAATGCAAAAATAGGAAGTCAAGAAACACCTGGAGTAACAGGCAAATTTGGCCTTGGAATGCAGAATGAAGCAGGGCAAAGACTAATAGAGTTTTGCAAAGAAAATGCACTGGTCATAGCAAACACCCTCTTCCAACAACACAAGAGAAGACTACACATGGACATCACCAGATGGTCCACACCGAAATCAGATTGATTATATTCTTTGCAGCTAAAGATGGGGAAGCTATATACAGTCAGCAAAAACAAGACCGGGAGCTGACTGTGGCTCAGATCATGAACTCCTTATTGCTAAATTCAGACTCAAATTGAAGAAAGTGGGGAAAACCGCTAGACCATTTAGGTATGACTTAAATCAAATCCCTTATGATTATACAGTGGAAGTGAGAAATAGATTTAAGGGCCTAGATTTGATAGAGTGCCCGATGAACTATGGAATGAGGTTTGTGACATTGTACAGGAGACAGGGATCAAGACCATCCCCATGGAAAAGAAAGGCAAAAAAGCAAAATGGCTGTCTGGGGAGGCCTTACAAATAGCTGTGAAAAGAAGAGAGGTGAAAAGCAAAGGAGAAAAGGAAAGATATAAGCATCTGAATGCAGAGTTCCAAAGAATAGCAAGAAGAGATAAGAAAGCCTTCTTCAGCGATCAATGCAAAGAAATAGAGAAAAAGAACAGAATGGGAAAGACTAGAGATCTCTTCAAGAAAATTAGAGATACCAAGGGAACATTTCATGCAAAGATGGGCTCGATAAAGGACAGAAATGATATGGACCTAACAGAAGCAGAAGATATTAAGAAGAGGTGGCAAGAATACACAGAATAACTGTACAAAAAAGATCTTCATGACCCAGATGACCAAGATGGTGTGATCACTCATCTGGAGCCAGACAACCTGGAATGTGAAGTCAAGTGGGCTTTAGAAAGCATCACTATGAACAAAGCTAGTGGAGGTGATGGAATTCTAGTTGAGCTATTTCAAATCCTGAAAGATGATGCTGTGAAAGTGCTGCACTCAATATGCCAGCAAATTTGGAAAACTCAGTGGTGGCCACAGGACTGGAAAAGGTCAGTTTCATTCCAATCCCAAAGAAAGGCAATGCCAAAGAATGCTCAAACTACTGCACAATTGCACTCATCTCACATGCTAGTAAAGTAATGCTCAAAATTCTCCAAGCCAGACTTCAACAATATGTGAACCATGAACTTCCTGATGTTCAATGTGGTTTTAGAAAAGGCAGAGGAAGCAGAGATCAAATTGCCAACATCGGTTGGATCGTGGAGAAAGCAAGAGAGTTCCAGAAAAACATCTATTTCTGCTTTATGGACTATGCCAAAGCCTTTGACTGTGTGGATCACAATAAACTGTGGAAAATTCTGAAAGACAAAGGAATACCAGACCACCTGACCTGCCTCTTGAGAAATCTGTATGCAGTTCAGGGAGCAACAGTTAGAACTGGATATGGAACAACAGACTGGTTCTAAATAAGAAAAGGAGTACATCAAGGCTGTATACTGTGACCCTGCTTATTTAACTTCTATGCAGAGTACATCATGAGAAATGCTGGGCTGGAAGAAGCACAAGCTGGAATCAAGATTGCTGGGAGAAATATCAATAACCTCAGATATGCAGATGACACCACCCTTATGGCAGAAAGTGAAGAGGAACTCAAGAGCCTCTTGATGAAAATGAAAAAGGAGAGTGAAAAAGTTGGCATAAAGCTCAACATTCAGAAAACGAAAATCATGGCATCCAGTCCCATCACTTCATGGGAACTAGATGGGGAAACAGTGGAAACAGTCAGACTTTATTTTTTTGGTCTCCAAAATCACTGCAGATGGTGATTGCAGCCATGAAATTAAAAGCCGCTTACTCCTTGGAAGGAAAGCTATGATCAACCTAGACAGCATATTCAAAGGGAGAGACATTACTTTGCCAACTAAGGTCCGTCTAGTCAAGGCTATGGTTTTTCCAGTAATCATGTATGGATGTGAGAGTTGGACTGTGAAGAAGGCTGAGCACCGAAGAATTGATGCTTTTGAACTGTGGTGTTGGAGAAGACTCTTGAGAGTCCCTTGGACTGCAAGAAGATCCAACCAGTCCATTCTGAGGGAGATCAACACTGGGATTTCTTTGGAAGGAATGATGCTAAAGCTGAAACTCCAGTACTTTGGCCACCTCATGTGAAGATTTGATTCATTGGACAAGAGTCTGATGCTGGGAGGGATTATGGGCAGGAGGAGAAGGGGACGACAGAGGATGAGATGGCTGGTTGGCATCACTGACTTGATGGACGCGAGTCTGAGTGAACTCCAGGAATTGGTGATGGACAGGGAGGCCTGGCATGCTGCGATTCACGGGGTAGCAAAGAGTCAGACATGACTGAGTGACTGAACTGAACTGAACTGTATTCTGGCAGTTTGTGGAGTTCTCTTTATTGTGGTGTTTCCTCGCTGTGGGTGGGGTGGGTGGGTGACTTGTCAAGGTTTCCTGGTTAGGGAAGCTTGTGTCAGTGTTCTGGTGGGTGTAGCTGGATTTCTTCTCTCTGGAGTGCAATGATGTGTCCAGTAATGAGTTATGAGGTGTCAAGTGAGTTGGAATGACTTGGGCAGCCTGTATGTTGACGCTTAGGGCTAAGTTCCTGTGTTGCTGGAGAATTTGCATGGTATGTCTTGCTCTGGAACTTGTTGGCCCTTGGGTGGTGCTTGGTTTCAGTGTAGGTATGGAGGCATTTGATGAGCTCCTATTGATTAATGTTCCCTGAAGTCAGGAGTTCTCTGGTGTTCTCAGGATTTGGACTTAAGCCTCCTGTCTCTGGTTTTCAGTCTTATTCTTACAGTATCCTCAAGACTTCTCCATCTGTCAATTCCAAGGCAGTTCCCTCTGTTTTAGCTTCTTCTGTTTGCTGGTCTCTTCAGTGTCTAATTTCCACCCTGGCACAAGGGGACGGTGGTGGACACACTTTTAGGCTTACTTGTTCCATCTAGCAAGAAGAGATAAGAAAGCCTTCTTCAGCGATCAATGCAAAGAAATAGAGGTAAAGAACAGAATGGGAAAACTAGAGATCTCTTCAAGAAAATTAGATACCAAGGGAACATTTCATGCAAAGATGGGCTCCATAAAGGACAGAAATGGTATGGACCTAACAGAAGCAGAAGATATTAAGAAAAGGTGGCAAGAATACACAGAAGAACTGTACAAAAAAGATCTTCATGACCAAGATGATCACGATGGTGTGATCACTCACCTAGAGCCAGACAACCTGGAATGTGAAGTCAAGTGGGCCTTAGAAAGATTCACTACCAACAAAGGTACTGGAGGTGATGGAATTCCAGTTGAGCTCTTTCAAATCCTGAAAGATGATGCTGTGAAAGTGCTGCACTCAATATGCCAGCAAATTTGGAAAACTCAGCAGTGGCCACAGGACTGGAAAAGGTCAGTTTTCATTCCAATCCCAAAGAAAGGCAATGCCAAAGAATGCTCAAACTACTGCACAATTGCACTCATCTCACATGCCAGTAAAGTAATGCTTAAAATTCTCCAAGCCAGGCTTCAGCAAATGTGAATCGCGAACTCCCTGATGTTCAAGCTGGTTTTAGAAAAGGCAGAGGAACCAGAGATCAAATTGCCAACATCTGCTGGATCATGGAGAAAGCAAGAGAGTTCCAGAAAAACATCTATTTCTGCTTTATGGACTATGCCAAAGCCTTTGACTGTGTGGATCACAATAAACTGTGAAAAATTCTGAAAGAGATGGAAATACCAGACCACCTGACTTGCCTCTTGAGAAACCTATATGCAAATCAGGAAGCAACAGTTAGAACTGGACATGGAACAACAGACTGGTTCCAAATAGGAAAAGGAGTACGTCAAGGCTGTATATTGTCACCCTGCTTATTTAACTTCTATGCAGAGTACATCATGAGAAATGCTGGACTGGAAGAAACAAAAGCTTGAATCAAGATTGCTGGGAGAAATATCAATAACCTCAGATATGCAGATGACACCACCCTTATGGCAAGAAAGTGAAGAGGCACTCAAAAGCCTCTTGATGAAAGTGAAAAAGGAGAGTGAAAAAGTTGGCTTAAAGCTCAACATTCAGAAAACGAAGACCATGGCATCCGGTCCCACCACTTCATGGGAAATAGATGGGAAACAGTGGCAGACTTTATTTTGGGGGCTCTAAAATCACTGCAGATGGTGACTGCAGCCATGAAATTAAAAAACACTTACTGCTTGCAAGGAAAATTATGACTAACCTAGACAGCATATTCAAAAGCAGAGACATTACTTTGTCAACTAAGGTCCGTCTAGTCAAGGCTATGGTTTTTCCAGTGGTCATGTATAGATGTGAGAGTTGGACTGTGAAGAAGGCTGAGTGCCAAAGAATTGATGGTTTTGAACTGTGGTGTTGGAGAAGACTCTTGACAGTCCTTTGGACTGCAAGGAAATCCAACCAGTACATTCTGAAGGAGATCAGCCCTGGGGTTTCTTTTGAAGGAATGATGCTAAAGCTGAAACTCCAGTACTTTGGCCACCTCATGCAAAGAGTTGACTCATTGGAAAAGCCTCTGATGCTGGGAAGGATTGTGGGCAGGAGGAGAAGGGGACGACAGAGGATGAGATGGCTGGTTGGCATCACTGACTCGATGGGCATTTGTCTGAGTGAACTCCGGGAGTTGGTGATGGACAGGGAGGCCTGGCGTGCTGCGGTTCATGGGGTCGCAAAGAGTTGAACATGACTGAGCAACTGAACTGAACTGAACTGTTCAGTCTCTGGGGAGTGTTTGCAGTGTCTCAGCCACACTGGGTTTGACCCCGCTCACAGCGTTTGTGCTTTCACAGTCTATACTGCTCAGGCTCTATATTGCTCTTTCGGGAACTGTCTGAGGCTGGCCCTGGGTTGTATGGACCTCCCAGGTCTCAGCCGCTCAGTTTAAGGTACTCGGGTACTCCACAAAGGTGCAGACTTGGTTCAGCCTGTGGTTTGTGCCCTTCCCGGGTCCGAGCAGCTCAGGTGACTAGGTGTTTGGCGAGCGTGGTCGCTGCGACTTATTGGCTCCCCCGTCCCTGCTGCTCGGTTTTCTGGGTGTACAACCGGTGCACCTTCTCAGGCGGGTGTTGACCATCCAGAATCCGAAGAAGTCTTGGTTAGCAACGAAGCCTGCTTGCAGTTTGGTAGATGATGCCTCTCTGGGGCCGCAATTGCCCACTTCCGGCTCTGGCTGACCTCGCCTGTCTGTCTCTGGCGGGGGATGGGCCAGTCCACAGCCGGCTAGCTCCAGTCAGTCCTTTGTCTGTGAGCGGGTGTGGCAATGTCTTAGGTTATGGCTTTTCACCTTTTTGCGGAGTAGCTACCCCACAGTCTGCTTTGCTATCTCATGTTAGTACCCTCCGATTGCCCTCAGGGCATTCAGGCCTGGTCCTTACTCTAAGCAATGCAGCCCGCGTCTCCCTGCCCAGCCCTTGCTTGCTAGTGGGGTGTGCGGGGTCTGCACTGCTTTCCCGCTGGGAGTTACCGTTGGGCACGTAATCTGTGGGTTTTAATTATTTATTTATTTTTCCTCCTGGTTATGTTGCCCTCTGAGTTTCCAAGGCTCGCCACAGACTCGCCAGTGAGAGTGTTTCCTGGTGTTTGAAAACTTCTCTCTTTTTTAAGCCTCCCTTCTCGTGACGGATCTCCATCCTTACCTCTTTTGTCTCTCTTTTTATCTTTTATAGTTTTTCCTACCTCCTTTCAAAGACAATAGGCTGCTTTTCTGGGTTCCTGATGTCCTCTGCCAGCATTCAGAATTTGTTCTGTGGAATTTACTCAACGTTCAAATTTTCTTTTGATGAATTTGTGGGGGAGAGAGTGGTCTCCCCATCCTATTCCTCCTCCATCTTCCATTATATTTTTAAAATTATTTTTTATTGGAGTATATTTGCTTTACCCAGCTGTGTCAGTTTCTACTGTATAGCAAAGTGAATCAGCTATATGTATGCATATAAACCCTCTGTTTTGGATTTCCTTCCCATTTAGGACACCACAGAGCACTGAGTAGAGTTCTCTGTGTTATACAGTAGGTTCTCATTAGTTTTTTGTTTTATACATAGTAGTGTATATATGTGTCGATTCCAATCTCCCAATTCATCCCATCCCTGCCCCCACTTCCCACCTTGGTAACTATAAGTTTGTTTTCTACATCTGTAACTCTATTTCCACTTTCCAAATAAGTTCATCTCTACTATTTTTCTAGATTCCACATGTAAGCAGTATTATACACTATATCATTATATTTGAAGTCAGTTTCTTCTTTGTTTTTTTTTGGCCATGCTTGCAGCTTGGCCAGTGATGCATGACCATGGGTTGGTTCCCTGACCAGGGATTGAACCTGGGGCCGTGAAGTGAAAGTGGTGATTCCTAACCGCTGGACCACCAGGGAATTTCCTAAAGCAAGTTTCTTAAACGCAGTATATTATTGGTTCATTTTTTTAAACCCACTCAATATGTTTTTAATTACCAAATACATAAATTAATTATGTATTTAGATCATAAACATTTAATATAATTATTGGTATGTTAGGGCTTAATTTAATTTAATTTAATTTTTGTTATCCCCCCCTTTTAAAATGTTCTTTGTTTTTCTGTTTTCTTTCTCTTGCCTTCCTATGGGTCATTTGTACCCTTTTTAGAATTCCATTTTGATTTATCTGTAGTGATTTAGAGTGTATCTCCTTGTGTATATTCTGTAGCAGTTGCCCTAGATATTACATTAAACTGGTATCACAGTCTGCTGGTGTTGACATTTTACCAATTTAAATGAAATGTAGAAAACTTTCTTTTAAGTCTTTTTTACTCTCCTTCATATATAACATAATTATCTTAAATATTACTTTAAAAATATTTATTTTTATTTGTTATTTTGTTTGAGTGTTCTGGGTCTTAGTTGCAGCATTTGGAATCTTTCAGTTGCTGCATTTGAACTCTTAGTTTCTGCATGTGGGTTCTAGTTCTCTAACAAGGGATGGAACCCGGACCCCCTGCATTGAGAACCTGGAGTCTTAGCCACTGGACCACCAAGGAAGTCCCTTAGATATGGTGTTATTTTTGTCTTGCTGCTTTCAAGATTATTTTCTTCTTTTTCTTTTAGAAGTTTGATTACAATGTATATTGATGTAGATTTCTTTGGCTTTATCTTGGGAGTCCACTCAGTTATTTGAATCTGTAGATTTATGTCTTGCCAAATTTGGGACATTTTAAACTTGTCATATCTTTGAATAGTTTTCACTCTCACACTTTCTTCTCTTTTTTGTAACTTAATGACAGAAATGTTAGATCTTTCATTGTATTAATAGTACCATCTTTGCCATCAAAGGTCCCTAGAGGCAAAACTATGTTTTTCTCACTAGTCATGTACAGATTGTGAGAGTCGGACCCTAAGGAAGCCTAGGCACCAAGGAACTGTGGTGCTGAAGAGGACTCTTGAGAGTCCTGTGGACTGCAAGGAGATAAAACCAGTCAATCCTAAAGGAAATCAGTCCTGAATATTCATTAGAAGGACTGATGCTGAAGCTGAAGCTCCAATACTTTGGCCAACTGCTTTGAAGAGCCAACTCATTGGAAAAGACCCTGATACTGGGAAAGATTGAGGGAAGGAAGAGAAGGGGATGGCAGAGGATGAGATGATTAGATATCACCAACTCAATAGACATGAGTTTGAGCAAAGTCTGAAAGATAGTGAAGGACAGGGAAGCCTGGCATGCTGCAGTTCACAGGGTTGCAAAGAGTTGGACATGACTTAGTGACTGAACAACCACAAGCCACTGAGACTGTTAGTATTTTTCAGTCTATTTTCTCTCTGATGCTAATATTAGATAATTTATATTGCTCAATCTTAAAATTTACCAGTTCTTTCTTCTGTCATCTTCTGTTGAGCTCACACAGCGATTTTTTCTTTTCCTTTTGAAACTTTGAAAACAACAAATAATTTTTTCTTTTTTAATAAGCTTTTTTTGTGCATTGACTTTAAATACAGATTATAATACACTGCATTTTACAAAACAGTGTTAATTGTCTGCAATGTTATTTCCTTTGCCTGTACACATATTCCCTAAGTAATAAGAAAGCCAGTAATTCAGTATAGTAACTCAGTCTTAATGACTGTCACTGAATTTGCTGTAAATGTGGCTCCTTAAATGTGTTCTTTTACTATGGAACAATGCTAACGTGTTTATGCTCAGGTTGGCCTCTCACCTTCAAAGGTGGGCCCAGTGGAGGCATCACCATGGAAGCCCCAGGCATCCTCCTGGCATGCCTCTTACAACTGGAACCACTTGATAATGATGAGGTGGCAGAGTTTCTCCAGTTCTTTCTGCTAGTGTTTAAATTCCTCCTTTACTGCAGCTGGATTCTTATTGAGCTAGTTGATGATTTCATTATACTTGTCCAAAATCTTCTATTTGTCCTCATCTTTGATCTTGCCTTCAAGTCTGTCATCTTCAGTCTTTGCTTTCACATAGAATTCTCAGAATTCAAGTGAATTTCTATAATACATCTTGTTTCCTCTTCTTCTCATATGCAGCTTTGTCCTTCTAAGCCCCTTGGACCATACGTTCAGCCTCTCCTTTGCTCAAAGAGCCCTTGTCATTTTTGATGGTTCAGTTCAGTTCAGTCGCTCAGTCACATCCAAATATTTGTGACCCTATGAACTGCAGCACGCCAGGCTTCCCTGTCCATCACCAACTCCTGGAGTCCACCCAAACCCATGTCCATTGAGTCAGTGATGCCATCCAGCCATCTCTCTTCTGTTGTCCCCTTCTCCTTCTGCCTTCAATCTTTCCCAGCATCAGGGTCTTTTCAAATGACTCAGTTCTTTGCATCAAGTGGCCAAAGTATTGGAGTTTCAGCTTTAGCATCAGTCCTTCCAATGAACACTCAGGACTGATCTCCTTTAGGATGGACTGGTTGGATCTGCTTGCAGTCCAAGGAACTCTCAAGAGTCTTCTCCAACACCACAGTTCAAAAGCATCAGTTCTTCTGCACTCAGATTTCTTAGTCCAACTCTCACATCCGTACATGACTACTGGAAAAACCATAGCGTTACTAGATGGACCTTTGTTGACAAAGTAATGTCTCTGCTTTTGAATATGCTGTCTAGGTTGGTCATAACTTTCCTTCCAAGGAGTAAGCGTCTTTTAATTCATGGTTGCAATCACCATCCGCAGTGATTTTGGAGCCCAGAAAAATAAAGTCAGCCACTGTTTCCACTGTTTCCTCTCTTTCCCCATCCATTTGCCATGAAGTGATGAGACCGGATGTCATGATTTTAGTTTTCTGAATGTTGAGCTTTAAGCCAACTTTTTCACTCTCCTCTTTCACTTTCATCAAGAGGCTCTTTAGTTCTTCTTCACTTTCTGCCATAAGGGTGGTGTCATCTGCATATCTGAGATTATTGATATTTCTCCCAGCAATCTTGATTCCAGCTTGTGCTTCTTCCAGCCCAGCGTTTCTCATGATGTACTCTGCATAGAAGTTAAATAAGCAGGGTGACAATATACAGCCTTGATGTACTCCTTTTCCTATTTGGAACCAGTCTGTTCTATGTCTAGTTCTACTGTTGCTTCCTGACCTGCCTATAGGTTTCTCAAGAGGCAGGTCAGGTGGTCTGGTATTCCCATCTCTCTCAGAATTTTCCACAGTTTGTGGTGATCCACGCAGTCAAAGGCTTTGGCATAGTCCATAAAGCAGAAAAAAATGTTTTTCTGGAACTCTCTTGCTTTTTCCATGATCCAGCCTATGTTGGCAATTTGATCTCTGGTTCCTCTGCCTTTTCAAAACCATCTGGAAGTTCATGGTTCAGGTATTGCTGAAGCCTGGCTTGGAGAATTTTAAGCATTACTTTACTAGCGTGTGAGATGAGTACAATTGTGCAGTAGTTTGAGCATTCTTGGCATTGCCTTTCTTTGAGACTGGAATGAAAACTGACCTTTTCCAGTCCTGTGGCCACTGCTGAGTTTTCCAAATTTGCTGGCATATTGAGGGCAGCACGTTCACAGCATCATCTTTTAGGGTTTGAACTAGCTCAACTGGAATTCCGTCACCTCCACTAGCTTTGTTCGTAGTGATGCTTCCTAAGGCCCACTTGACTTCACATTCTCGGGTGTCTGGCTCTAGGTGAGTGATCACACCATTATGATTATCTGGGTCGTGAAGATCTTTTTTGTACAGTTCTTCTGTGATTGTTGCCATCTCTTCATAATATCTTCTGCTTCTCTTAGGTCCCTACCATTTCTGTCCTTTACTGAGCCCATCTCTGCATGAAATGTTCCCTTGATGGTATTCTTCTATTTTCCTGTACTCTCATGCATAGCAGAGTCACCTGGATACCGATAGAATCCTGAAACTACCTCATTGGAAATAAATACATTAAAGTGTGTATCAAATAAATACCACAACCACATAGAAGAAAAAAATATAATCCATGGCACTGAACACAGTATTTTGATTATATATCTTCCGTGTAAAGGTATAATAAATAGAGAAAAATACCTTGAACTTATTAAGTTTGTCATTGATAGACAGTGTAGCTGTTCTGAAACTCCCACACTGTGTTCTCAGATTAAGCAAAGAAATAAATAGATTGACACTAGTGGGAGCCAAAGTTCTCAGTAGAAGATGGAATACACAATTACGAAATGGGATAGAGCACAGAACAACTCTGTAACAGTGGATCATATTTCAGCTTTGGAGTCTTCAATGTGAACTCATGTTTGCGCCTTTGGATTTTTTTTTCTTCTTGATATGGACCATTTTTAAAGTGCTTATCGAATTCGTTACAATATTGTTTCTATTTTTATGGTTTGGTTTTTTGTCTGAGAGGCATGTGGGATCTTAGCTCCCTGATCAGGGATCGAGCCTGTAGCCACTGCCCTGGAAGGCAAAGGCTTAACCCCTGAACCACAGGGAAAGTCCTCGATTTTGTTTTCTTAGCTCTGCCATTGAAGAACTTAGAACCAATGGCATACCATAGCACTGAGAACATCTAGTGCTTGTATCTTGATTTCTATATACCATTCCCCTCTAAAAGGAATTATGATTCACTGGAGAACTGGCTGATTTCAGGGCTGAGTCAGAAAAGTATTACTACAAGATGATCCTGGAATATCTTGGGCCAGAAGGTAAAGAAGTGCTCAAAAAGTGATGGGAAACATGTCATAAAGACAGAGGAGTCTGTTTGACAGAGCTCCTACTGGCCAATTGAGCACCAATATTGACAAAGAAAGTACACATTGAATATAAATAAGTTTTTGCATCCGAAGAAACCGAAAAGCAAAGAGAAGGAGGGGAAGGGAAAGCCCTCCCTCCGTTTTTAGCAGGATGCCAACTAACAAACGTAGAAGAACCACAGCAGAATCATTAGGGATTTGAAGATAAAGGCAGCTATTAGTTTAAACAGTGAAAACAGATTTTATTTGGTAACTACTGACAGTAAGGGAAAGAGCTGAACTCTATTCTGACTGGCACAGAGGGGACTGGGTGTTTCAAGGAGGGAATGGGGGTGGGGTGGGGAGGAGGCTCAAGTGAAAAGTCACAGGCAGTGGTCTGTAAATGTAATCAGCTGTGTCTGCTGCTGGCAGGGCTCCCAGGGAGAGTTCTGTCCCCACGGAGACTGGGGATAGAGGTCCACGTCTCAGAGGTCCTTGAGACCTCTCATGTTTTTGAGAAAGACACTCCTGAGTTGAAGGAGGTATGGATACATCTCCAAGGACAGAAAGGATTCTCAATTGTAAGCCTTTTTGAATAAATACTCTGAGAAACTGGGGCATACCACCTGGTATCAGTTAGAACAAACAGTAAATTATTTTGACAGCCTTGAGGCTTTTTCAGGCAAGAACTCAAAAGAGGGCTGGGTGTCCCAAGGATGTGGCTTTGCTGCCAGAGGCTGTGTTAAGGTTTGATCTCGTCTCTCTGCTCTGCCTCCTACCCCCCACCCCGGCCCCCACCCCTACCTCTACTCTTTTTTTTTTTCCTACTCTTTTTAAAAATCAAGCTTCTTTGTTCAGGGGTTTAGATGGAGTGTTTGTGTGCAGTTTTTATGATTCTCATGGGTTAAAGAATATTTACATATTCTCAAGACTTCCCTGGTGGCTCAAACGGTAAAGCGTCTGTCAACAATGCGGGAGACCCAGGTTCGAGGCCTGGGTTGGGAAGATCCCCTGAAGAAGGAAATGGCAATCCACTCCAGTACTATTGCCATGGAAAACCCCATGGACAGAGGAGCCTGGCAGGCTGCAGTCTATGGAGTTGCAAAGAGTCGGACACGACTGAGTGACTTCACTTCAGGAGCAACTTCACTTCACTTGTGACTTCACTTCACTTCACATATTCTCAAAGCATCTCTCCTCAAATTACTCATTAATTAAAAGGGTATTACCTTTACAGTGGAGAAATCTGGTGGGCATCCTCTTAACCTGGGATGGATGTTATCATCACCAAGAGCAAGACCAATGGTCACTGGATGGCCTCTGACTAAAGGCGCAGAGGATACATCATGTACACAGCATGGCTGTCAATCACGCGGAACCCAAATCCTATTAGTAGGAAGCAAGCTGATAAACCCAAATTAAAGAACATTTTGGGAAACAAGAAGGATATACTTTTTTTTTTTTAAGGCCAATATAATATAGGACAATAAAAAGTCAACTCCAGAGGAAAGGAATCTAAAGAGACATTAAAACTAGATGAAAAACCAGTGATTGATATTACCGTAAACCTATCAGAATGGCTGAAAAGAAAAATAGTGATAACACTACGTGTTGGCAGAGATGAATGAAAACTGGATCACTTACATACTGCTGGTGGCGATGTAAAATGGTATAGTCACTCTGTAAAATATTTTGACAATTTCTTTTTAAAAATTAAGCAAGTATCATTGTACTAGAAATTGCTCTTCTGGACATAATGCCAGGAAAATTAAAACTTAGGTCCACACAAAAAATTCCCATAAAGTTGTTAATAGTACCTTTATCTGTAATAGATAGAAACTGAAAATAACCCAGATATTCTGCCGGGGTCCAGCCCCGGTGGATCCAGGGTAATTCGAAGCAGGGACGGCGTGGGCGAGGAAAAACTTATTTATTTAATTAGAAACATAAAAGAGATTAGGAAGAAATAGTGTAGTAGGAAAATTTAGTGGAGAAAAGAGGCTGAATAACTTGATTTATGGGGAAAGCCAATAAAACTTCAAGACAAGAAGTTTGCACCATCTATGTTAGGCCACCGGCGGCGCTTGTTTGAATAGCCGAGGGTGCCCCACCTTGGGCTCCCTCTCTCACAGGACTTAAAAGCCGGGGCAAGTTAGTAGAGGTGGCGAGCCTCCTTGCTCCAGATGGGAATTCAGCCAGAAAAGGAGAGGGAAGGAGAGGGAGAAAGAGAGAGAGATCCGACACGAGGGGAGCCAGATTTCCAAGAAACTAGTTCGAGAGACTAGTCCGAGAAACTGGTCCATCCTTTATTGTTCAGAAGGCTTTTTATACTTTTTGATTGTACATAGAGATCAATGGGTAATACAAAATTATGCAGTGCCAGCAGCCCTGACTCTTATCAAGACCAGGCTTTTTCTCTGCATACCTAGTTGTATAAACAAGTCTTAGGTGATTTACATCATCTTCTGGCCAGAAGGCCAATTAACATTTTACGGCCCTTTTCTGATAAGGGTTTGTCAACCGAAGACTTATTTGTGTTAAAAATGTTGTTCTTCCCAAAGTCTGGTGCTACTCTCAGAAAGCACTAAATAAAGTTACATTCTTACATAGCAAGGATACAACAATTTATAACAAGTAAAAGGAGTACAGTGATTTATAAAGAGAAAGGTAATTAACTCAAAGTCTAGTGTTGCTAACATCAAAACTACTATATTCCTATTTCTATATCCCAATTACATTGATTAATATCCCTTAGGTGCCTAAAAGATAAAGAATATGGAGGCCTGGCAGCAGTCATTGAGTCAACAGTGAAAACCCGTCACCAATATAATTTTTAGCTCTTTAGAAAAGGCTCTGTATCTTTAAGATGCTTTAAGCTTTGTGCCTCTCGTGGTTGGGGGGCTGTAAGCAATTCACAAGCTGCAAAAAGTCTGGGGGAACCTGTCAGGCAAGTTAGAGAGCCATCAAAGGGGTTTGAGCTGAAACATTCCTTTCATATGCAGGAGACTGAAGCCCTGAATTAAATTTTTTCCAGAGAATGTCAGAAGAGTGAAAAGCACAGTACAATAAAATCAGGCCGACTCTGGTTTTTGGGCGTAGATGTTCAGGAAAACTCAGGGGGAACCCCTAAAGCCAGATCATGCCTTTGTGTTTTGTTGGGCTTCCTTCCTCATGACCTTTGCCATGGGCGGGATTCCTCACGCTGGCTCCCGGCAATATTCTACAATAGAGGAATGGATAAACCAACTGTAGTCCACTAAAATCAAAAGATGCAAACTACTTATACATTCAACAACACTGATGATGTTCTAGAGTGTTAAGCTGAGTGAAAAGGCCGATCTCCAAAGATTACATGCTGTGTGATTTCATTTGGATAGCATTCATACAGAGGAGTTAACACTCCAAGCTCTGAACACTGAACAAAGGGGTTAGAGAGTTTTTATAGACAGACTATAGTGGGCAACACTAACTATTAATTGGTTTAAACTAGGGGGTTTCACACGCAGGGGAACAGCAGTCAAGGGTGGGGAGGGGAATGCCTGGCCTGGACAGGCATGATTAAGCAGGTTTGCAGGGGCTGGGCGATTGCAAAGAGCAAGACAAGGGTGAGCGAGATAAACTCCAGTTCCTACTATTGCAAGTCCCCACTTTCTGAGACTATGTGACCTACGTGATCTAGCCTTTGCAAGAGGCAAACTGAGCTACAGAGGCAGAAAGAGCAGGTTATGTAAAATTTAAAATTTTCCTCTTCAGTATGTGCCACAGTCCTACTAGATGGGAAAACTCGGATTTCTCTCCATGATTTCTTAAAATTATCTCAAAATAAAAAGTTTAATAATAAAAAACCTAAATGAAGGATAGTATGGCTTAGATTCTGTATTGGAAAATAGTTGATACAAAGGACAATACTGGGATAACTGGTGAAGTTTGAACATTGAATATGTTGAAAATAACGCACTGGTCATAGCAAACACCCTCTTCCAACAACATAAGAGAAGACTCTACACATGGACATCACCAGATGGCCAACACCAAAATCAGACTGATTATATTGTTTGCAGCCAAAGATGGAGAAGCTATATACAGTCAGCAAGAACAAGACCGGGAGCTGACTGTGGCTCAGATCATGAACTCCTTATTGCCAAATTCAGACTTAAATTGAAGAAAGTGGGGAAAACCACTAGGCCATTCAGGTATGACTGAAACCAAATCCCTTATGATTATACAGTAGAAGTGAGAAATAGATTTAAGGGACTAGATCTAATAGTGTGCTTGAGGAACTATGGACGGAGGTTCATGACATTGTACAAGAGACAGGGATCACGACCATCTCCAAGGAAAAGAAATGCATAAAAGCAAAATGGCTGTCTGAGGAGGCCTTACAAATAGCTGTGAAAAGAAGAGAAGCAAAAAGCAAAGGAGAAAATGAAAGATATACCCATTTGAATGCAGAGTTCAAAGAATAGCAAGGAGAGATAAGAAACCCTTCCTCAGTGATCAATGCAAAGAAATAGAGGAAAGCAATAGAATGGGAAAGACTAGAGATCTCTTCAAGAAAATTAGAGTTACCAAGGGAACATTTTATGCAAAGATGGGTTCAATAAAGGACAGAAATGGTAGGGACCTAAGAGAAGCAGAAGATATTAAGAAGAGGTGGCAAGAATACACAGAATAACTGTACAAAAAAGATCTTCACAACCCAGATAATCATGATGGTGTGATCATTCATCTAGAGCCAGATATCCTGGAATTTGAAGTCAAGTGGGCCTTAGGAAACATCACTATGGACAAAGCTAGGGGAGGTGATGGAATTCCAGTTGAGCTAGTTCAAACCCTAAAAGATGATGCTGTGAAAGTGCTGTACTCAATATGCCTGCAAATCTGGAAAACTCAGCAGTGGCCACAGGACTGGAAAAGGTCAGTTTTCATTCCAATCCTAAAGAAAGGAAATGCCAAAGGATGCTCCAACTACTGAACAATTGCACTCATCTCACATGTTAGCAAAGTAATGGTCAAAATTCTCCAAGCCAGGCTTCAACAGTACATGAACTGTGAACTTCCAGATATTCAAACTGGATTTAGAAAAGGCAGAGGAACCAGAGATCAAATTGCCAACATCTGTTGGAGCATCGAAAAAGCAAGAGTTCCAAAAAAACATCTAGTTCTGTTTTATTGACTATGCCAAAGCCTTTGACTGTGTGGATCACCACAAACTGTGGAAAATTCTTTAACAGATGGGAATATCACACCACCTGACCTGCCTACTGAGAAATCTGTATGCAGGTCAAGAAGCAATAGTTAGAACTGGACTTGGAACAACAGACTGGTTCCAAATTGGGAAAGGAGTAGAGCAGGGCTGTATGTTGTCACCCTGCTTATTTAACTTCTATGCAGAGTACATCATGAGAAACGCTGGGCTGGAAGAAACAAAAGCTGGAATCAAGACTTCTGGGAGAAATATCAATAATCTCAGATATGCAGATGACACCACCCTTATGGCAGAAAGTGAAGAAGAACTAAAGAGCCTCTCGATGAAAGTGAAAGAGGAAAGTGAAAAAGTTGGCTTAAAGCTCAACATTCAGAAAACTAAGATCATGGCATCTGGTCCCATCACTTCATAGCAGATAGATGGGGAAAAAGTAGAAACAGTGACAGACTTTATTTCTTTGTGATCCTGAATCACTGCAGATGGTGACTGCAGCCATGAAATTAAGACTCTTGCTCCTTGGAAGAAAAGTTATGACCAATCTAGACAGCTTATTAAAAAGCAGAGACATTACTTTGCCAACAAAGGTCCATCTAGTCAAGGCTATGGTTTTTCCAGTAGTCATGTATGGATGTGAGAGTTGGACTATAAAGAAAGATGAGTGCTGAAGAATTGATGCTTTTGAACTGTGGTGTTGGAGAAGACTCTGAGTCACTTGGACAGCAAGGAGATTCAACTAGTCCATCCTAAAGGAAATCAGTTCTGAATGTTCATTGGAAGGACTGATGCTGAAGCTGAAACTCCAATACTTTGGCCACCTGATGCAAAGAACTGACTCATGTGAAAAGATCCTGATGCTGGGAAAGACTGAAGGTGTGACGAGAATGTGACGACAGAGGATGAGTTGGTTGGATGGCATCACTGAGTCAATGGACATGAGTTTGAGTAAACTCCGGGAGTTGTTGATGGACAGGCAGTCCATAGGTTGGCAAAGAGTCGGACATGACTGAGCAACTGAACTGAACTGCAAGTTGTCCATTTGTCCTTGAACCTTAACTTCTCTGCATGCCTATCTGGTGAGCCCCCTAGTTCCAGCGACCTGGCATTTCATATTAAAGGGTGGCAGCGGGAATTAGGGTTAAGACCCTCTGGAATCCTGGCTTCACCCCGTGTAACCTTGTGACCTTAGTCAAGTCACTTAACCTTTTTTTTTTTTTTTGATGTGGGCCATTTTTAATGTGTTTTATCATTTCTGTTTTATGTTTTGGTGTTTTGGCCGTGAGGCATGTGGGATCTTAGCTCCCCAACCAGGGAGACCAGGGACCAAACCAGACACCCTGCTTTGGAAGGGGAAATCTTAACCACTGGACCTTCCGGGAAGTCCCACTTAGCCTCTCTGAAAATTAGTATTCTCGCCTATAAAACTGAAATAAAAATGGGGCTTCTATTAGGAACCTGTCATATAGACTGAATTAGGTTTAGAGCTTAGCAGGGATGGCACCCCTCTCCAGTACTCTTGCCTGGAAAATCCCATGGATGGAGGAGCCTGGTAGGCTATAGTCCATGGGGTCGCTAAGAGTCAGACACAACTGAGCGACTTCACTTTCACTTTCACTTTTCACTTTCATGCATTGGAGAAGGAAATGGCAACCCACTCCAGTGTTCTTGCCTGGAGAATCCCAGGGACGGCGGAGCCTGGTGGGCTGCTGCCTATGGGGTCGCACAGAGTCGGACACGACTGAAGCGACTTAGAGCAGCAGCAGCAGCAGCAGCAGCAGCAGCAGCAGCAGCAGCAGCAGCAGCAGCAGCAGCAGCAG